>NW_015387245.1:82088-149932 GCF_001527695.2 Protobothrops mucrosquamatus | reverse complement strand
TACATAGCTATCCCTGTGCCCTGTGTGTGTCTTCTGGAGCTAAGGTAGGATATAATGAATATGCAGATCAAGATCTAATTCATAGCAAATTCAGAGAGTAGCTTGAAATGTCCTCAGTTTGTGTGGAAAAAAGTGTGCATTTTAAAACATTTTCCATATCCTGAGAGTCACAAAGGCTGAAACTGGGGAGAGAGAATATCTCCTTTGTAGATATCCCTAGAATGCAAACAACATCATGAATTACAGCAACAGTCCTGCTGTCTCACATCCAAAGTTCTACTGTTCATGACTCATTCAAGCCTTCTTTAGAACCTCTACATCAGTGGTGGCGAACCTATGGCACGCGTGCCGGAGATGGCACTCAGAGCCCTCTCTGTGGGCACGCGCAGTCATCCCAGCCCCGCCTCCCCCACAGCCCCCTTCTCACCAGCAGCCCCCCTGGAGGAGAGTCGCCCCTGAGCGTGGTCCGCACGGAGCAGCCGGGCAGCGGAGACAAGACTCCACCCTCACATCCTGTCACGCGCAGATGATGCTGCAGGGCACGGGCAGAGGGCGTGGCTGCCACGGCGCTTCTGGGCTGCTTTCGACAATCTACTGCAGTGGGCCGTGGAGGCAGTGGGCGGCCTTGCGGGGGTGGAGCGGGCAGGGCGCAGAGCAGAGCAGGCGGAGAGGAAGGGGTGGGCTTTGGGCACTCAGTCTCTAAAAGGTTCACCATCACTGCTCTACATCATTCCCATTTAATTTTGGTTTCAGCCAAAAAAAAAAAAAAAAAGGCAACTGCCTACAAGATCGTATTTTAGGCTATCCTTCATCTTCCAATAAATTTCACCCTCTCATTTCTTTTATTTTAGCAGAAGTGTGCAGCATCCCATTTTGGGAAATGTTGACTTTCCCTCCCTCCCCTTTTCTGGGAGCCCCATTTTGTGGTGCTAGCAAAAATATCTTAATAAACAGGCCGGGCTGAGTGGACTCAGAACCTCTGTGGGTTAAGAAATAAAAGAGGCACAACAGAAATGAAGGAATGAAGAAAAAAGCAGAATAAGAAGACTGCCTCTTTATACAGAAGCCTAATTTCTCCTTCTCCCTTCTTTCTTTCCTTTCTTCCTTTCTTCCTTCTTATCTTTCTTACTTTCTTGCTCTTTCTTTCTTTCTTTCTCTCTCTCTCTCTCTCTCTCTCTCTCTCTCTCTCTCTCTCTCTCTTTCTTTCTTTCTTTCTTTCTTTCTTCTCCCCAAGTTGCCAGAGAATAGCAAGGCTCTTTTTAGCAGGGGTCATTCAGAAACAGACCCTTCATGCAAATTATCACTCTAAGGACAAATTAATGTTTGTTACTGCTGCTACAACTGCTACTCTAATATGAACTCATGTTAAAAAGGTAGAGAAGACTATTCAACTGATGCCAATAAGGTGGTTTTGTTTTCTATTTGTGATTTTGCTTGGGGAAAAATATCAGAAACGAAACAAATATTATCTTTCCATTGCAACAGATCAGATTCATTAGATTTGCTGTGAGCTAATTAAAAATAAGAGGATCAGCAGTAATCTATGTAATTAGTTTATGAAGTTTGAAGTTTATTGTATTTATATCCCGCCCTTCTCCTGGTGGACTCAGGGCGGCTTACAGCCCGTTAAAACAGAACAATTAATACAAATATACAAAATTTAAAATAATTAATATTACAGTACATAATTGGGATAAATATATGATCTGTCATGGTAATGAAAAAATCATGATTGTGTTCAATCATTGCTATGCATTTCCATACGATCCCCATATCCCTCAAAAGCAGTTTCTAAATAGACACCAACTTCAAATTGATGAACGAAGGACCAAGAATTCATTTAATCCTTTACTTCACCCTGAGCTGCCAGAGATCCTGGCATGACAAAATCTCTTACCCCTTCGTTCCACAGCAAATGTAAATTTAAAAAGTGTTTGTATCATAAACTCTTTAGCTATGTTGCACCAAAAACCTATGAATGAATTATGTCTTCCCCAAATCAAAATGTCAGAATCATGGTCAGGATGTTACCTGATGTTTTGTGTACCTCTTGGGCTAATCACAACACAATTAGCTCCCATAAGGGGGAGCCATCAAGCAACCTTGTTTCTAAAAGGACCTGCTAGGATCAAGAAGGAAGAGGTAGGGTGGGATGTAAGTTCTCACAAATGGAAAAAGACTGGAAAAAGAGAGCCCGCAGAGGTCCAGCATATCAGCGAAATGCAAGGCTGATATATACTACAGCTAAACAAAAAATAGATCCGTGCAACTCTTCAACACAGCAAGGTTTCTGGGAACCCAGAGGTCTTTAACTGTTTTTATAACTGGAGTAGAAAGCTCTAAATTACTAGCTTTTCTAGAACGAAATGGCCGGGCCTGAAATTAGTAGGGTTCTTTGTGTATCAGTGATGTAGCGTTACAGAGTTTAGGTAAATTTAGCACTCCTTTATTCTCTGTGTCAGAGCAGGACAAAGTCATATTTGGAGTCAAGGGAAGATAGGATAGCAACCTTCAGTTATCTAAAATATTGTTATTTAGAGTAGGTAATGATTTGTTCTCTATCACCCTGAAAGGTTTGACTAGACCTAGTGCAAGGGTCTGCAACCTTGACAACTTTAAGTCTTGTGGACTGCAGCTCCCAGAATTCCTCAGCCAGCAGAGCTGGCTGAGGAATTCTGAGAGCTGAAGTCCACAAGACGTAAAGTTGTTAAGATTGCAAACCTCTGACCTAGTGTGTTGAAATCACAGGGAAGCAGGCTCTGTGGAGATGGTAGGAAAAATGTGATGGTAAGAGCTGTCAATCAATATATTGTCTAATGAAGAGGCATGTTCCCCTTCCCTGGAGGCCTTAATAGAAGCTAGCTAGTCCTGCACCTCGCTTGACTAGATGACCTGAAAAGCCCCCAAGCATCATGCTTCTATGATTTTGTATGAAAGGAAGGGGAAAAAAAGATGGATTTTATTGGCAAACCCCAGCAGCAATTTCACATTTAACTAATGAGCCTATCTGCAGCAGGCCATTTAATTTCAGGTTTGCACTAGATAAACCACAGTGAGCAATGAAAGGTTCAGTCTACCAAGACATTAATTATTTAAGAAATCATGGGTGTTTAATTGTTCTGTTAGCTGCAGATTCCTCTGGAACAGAGGCCTGATTTTTGGACACACAACAGGAACATTATACGGCATGTCATAACTATTTCTCTGCTGCTAAGGAAACAGAAGATATAGCTACTCCTGTCCTAATGAGCTACTAGCAAGGAGGGAGAGGGGGGAAAAAACCTTTAAGCAATCACTTTCTGTCCTCCAGTTCAGAGGTCAATGTTCCGTTTGAGTTGAAAACATGTGAAATTTGCTGGTGCTTTCAGTCTCTTTTTAATAAATTAGTTCTTCCTCAAACTGAATTCTCAAGTACATTTCAAAGCCAAGCTTAAAAAAAACTGTGGGCTTAGCTGAACACATGAAGCTAATATAACATCAGTCACTGCTTGTCTTACTCTGTAACTTGTTTACTATGACTAGTAGCTATTTCTGTGGTCTTAAGCAGTGGGGAGAGCTTACTCATTCTTGCAAGCTGTGATGAATCAGAGGCTAAATCAGGGTTTCTCAACCTTAGCAACTTTAAGATATGTGGACTTCAACTCCCAGAATTCAAGCAAGCTGACTGAGGAATTATGGGAGCTGATATTCACACAATTGAAAAGTACTGGGCTAAATGTTGATCTTTTCAGGGCTGCTATAGCAATAGATTTTATGCATTGGTGGAGATTGCATAGAACAAGGGTGTCAAACTGCCGGCCCACGGGCCGGTTTCATCATACCAGAGCCGCGCCCACCCCATTGCCGGCAATGGCAAAAAAGCTCCGATCGTTGCGCGACGTCATGTGACGTCGCGAATTTGACATGCCTGGCATAGAAGAATCTGAGGTTCCTTCCCAAATTGTGACTCTGTTATGCTTTTTTGTAACCTAGGCTGTTCCTCCAGTGGACAGTGCTTCCTTGTTCACAATGAGAAAGTCACTATGTCAGAAAGCAAAGAGGTTGTTTGCTTCTGATATCAAAAGAGCAGCAATCTAGAGTTAAAAGAAGCAATACTTATCCTTTCAGTCAAGATTTCCCACAGTTTTAATTTGTTCAATTTCCTTTGGATTAAACTGGGTTTATGATCTTACCTCTAAATCCTCCTCTTCTATGAGCTTTTTCCAGGTGGATGAGGACCCAGTCCCTTTACACATGTAAACACGAGGTGCTACATTTGGCACATCCACAGAGTGAGGCGCAAAAGGAGGTTGTTAAACTGGCACACTCTTCTTTCGTATCAGGCAGTGGCCTTAGCCATGTCTGTTCCTAGCTGTCATTTCCCCTTTCTAAAAGCACCCTTGTAGCCTCATGCAGAAGCAGGATAGATTTTGCCTTGGTTGTCTGCAATCTCATTTCCCCACCAACCTATCCTTAGAATGGCCAAACAACTAGTGTAAGAATATGCTGCTTTTCAACAAAGCTCCCACTTTATAGCATAGGAGGCAACAAGTACAGTTATGTCTATCAGTTTGTGAGCTTGGCTGCCTCCTGATCAAGCTCTTCCCCTAGACCAGTGTTTCTTAAAATGTGACCCTAGGACCCATGGGGGTCCCTCAAAGACCTTTTCAGGGGCCTGCAAAATCTTTTTTTTTTGCCAACCTATGTTGAAAAATGGTGTGCAAATATCAAAATTATTTGCCTACCTATGTTGAAAAGCGATCGTATTAAAATCCTCTCAAACATTTGACAGAAGGAGTAGCTGCAGCCGCAGTAGCAAATGTGTCTGTTTTAATTTTTAATATGGGAAATAATCGTAAAAAAAAAATAACCGTTAGAAATAAAAGCTCTTTTGGGGCCCTCCATAATTTTTAGAAGTGGGAAGGGGGAATGAGATGAGAAAAAAGTTTAAGAAACGCTACCCTTGAATTACAGCCTTGAGTAACCATCCCTGATTATTGTACTAGCATTCTCAGATGCATTAAACTTCTGCCCCTAATTCTTGGCTAGTTTTGATCCTTCCCCAATGGTCCTCTCTTGCAGTAAGCTTCCAAATGTAGCTGCCAGTTCTCTTTAAAGTCAATAAAAAAAGTTCTAAATATCTTTGAAATGCATTGGATAGGGCTCTAACGGCTGACCCCCTGCATGCTTCTTTCCCACCCACTCACCCCCAGGCAGTCATTCTTTTCCTACTTAGTTGGACAGCAACACAGCTCTAGGATGACTTAATTAAAATACATTTCTTCCTTCATTTTTCCCCTCTTATCAAATATTTACCATATTGGGCTCTATTTGGCATTGCCCAGTGTTTCTCTTTACAGGAATCCCTTCAATGATGTGCTGGGTGACCCAGCTAGTCAACCCTCGCTTGTAGAAGAGCATGTGGGAGAAAGCTACAATTATAAAGATGTTGTTGTCCACGACTTGTAATTGCATTATCCCTTAACACAGCTCTTCAGCTTCTCACATTCAAGTAAATGTGAGGCCTAATGTTCTCATATGCTCAATGTGTGGTATTATATTCATTAATATTGAAAGAGTGCATTTGGAGTGAGCCTTATTATAATTTTTCTTTCACCAGGACCATCCATTTTACTAAATTACCGAAACTGTTGCAGCCTTTTAATTAAGAATAAACGTATACAGTGCGCCATCAGCATTTTAAATATTTGAACCCTATAGCAGCAAGTGAAAGAGCGTCTTGCCTTTAGGGTGACAATTACATTGCTGCCTTTTGGCTTAAGGGGGAAAAAGAACATGCTTCTAGCCCTTATGCTTACAAGTGTGGACCGAAGAGCACCTTCTCCCTTAGTCATGCATTGATTCTACAATAGATGTTTCATACATAGAAGGCTTTAACAGACCAATTTGGGAGGCCCCAGAGCTCATTTTTGGAATGAGGAAAGAAGAGGAAGAACTGAAAGAAAACCTAAGAACCTAAAAAAAAGTCATACTAGATCAGACTAGAGGTAATTCCAGCCCAACCTTCCATTCCACTATGACTCCAAGCAAAGGACAAGCATAAGAACAGACCATATTCAGGTTGGGCTTGAAAATGCGACTTAGTTAAATAAAACAGAACTGGATAAATATTTTAAATCTGTCACTTCAGGATTAATGGAAAACAACAACAAAATGGACACAACTTTTCTAGGCTATTCTGTAAATAACATAGTTAGGGAGGGGGGACACAGGGTGAGTGACAGAAGAGGTCCCCATCCTAAAATCTTCCCTTAAAAAAAATCTTGTCACTGAAGTTGAAAAAGCAAAGCAAGATCAGATCTGGCTTGAATTTGTCTGAGAGATCACCAAGAAATCCCAGGGCTGTAGGATGGATGGAGAAGTTGCACCAAGAAAACAAAACATACAAACAAGCAAATAAACAGATTTGGCATGAATTTGGCTGAGAGGTCACCAGGGAATCCCAGGGTTGTAGGATGGATGGAGAAATTGCACCAAGAAAATAAATAGATAGATAGATAGATAGATAGATAGATAGATAGATAGATAGATAGATAGATAGATAGATAGATAGATAGATAGATAGATAGATGATAGATAATCCCAAAAGAATATAGTGCCAAAGTTGGTTGCAAAAACAAACCCCCGAACGCTATATAGATACTAATGTCTCTATAGTATACCATATGTCTCTAGATTCTCAGTCATCCAGGTCGTGATTGTCCCAAAGGTGCTTTTTCAGGAAGCAACTGGACTGTCTTGTTTTTCTTTGAAGAGGTGTTGCTTCTCATTCAAGAAGCTTCTTCAGCTCTGACTTCCCCACCATCCAGTCAGAGCTGAAGAAGCTTCTTGAATGAGAAGCAAAACAGAGAAGAGCAACAAAGATGATTAGGGGACTGGAGGCTAAAGCATATAAGGAATGGCTGCTGGAATTGGGTATGTCTAGTTTAACGAAGAGAAGGACGAGGGGGGACATGATAGCAGCCTTCCAGTATCTCAGGGGCTGCCACAAAGAAGAGGGAGTCAAGCTATTCTCCAAAGCACCTGAAGGCAGGACAAGAAGCAACGGATGGAAACTAATCAAGGAGAGAAGCAACCTAGAACTAAGGAGAAACTTCCTAACAGCTAGAACAATTAATCAGTGGAACAACCTGCCTCCAGAAGCGGTGAATGCTCCAACACTGGAAGTTTTTAAGAAGAGACTGGACAGCCATTTGTCTGAAATGGTATTGGGTTTCCTGCCTGAGCAGGGGGTTGGACTAGATGACCTCCAAGGTCCCTTCCAACTTTTTTTTTAAATAATAATAATAATAATAATAATAATAATAATAATAATAATAATAATAATAATAATTATTATTATTATTATTATTATTATTATTATTACCTCTTCAAGGAAAAACAAGAAAGTCCAGTTGCCTTCTGAAAATGCATATCCATATATTCCTCAGGAGTCTAGCTTAAAGGGAGAGACATTCTGCTAAGCAAGATTTACTCTTAAAAACATTAGAAAGCGATCTCTTTGTCTGAGAGGCTGGATAGCAATAACCAACTAAAACAGTTCTGGACCAGACAGACTGTTCTTATGTTCCTGAGCTATTTGTAACATAGATATAACATGGGAAAGGAGACAATCCACTTTATAAAGAAATCTGCCACGGATTTTTATGGGAATGAAATAGCATCAAATATCACATCAGGTTCCAGTGTAGCACCAATGAGCAGTAATGAGTAATACCAATGAGAGTTATTCATATTCAGTACTCTCTAATGAAAAGTTAGCCCAAAAACGTAGTTGGTGTTTTGACAAGTTGTATACAAAAACATACGTATCAGAAGTACTTGTGTTAACCCTCACCATACATAACAGATTGTTGCTTTAAAAATGTGTTTGTATTAGACAAAGTTACAGATGAGAAAGCATTTACATTTCTTAGCAGTAATTTTAAAAATTACATACAGAAGAATGACTGAAAATGAGTGATACACAAAATTTGTGACACTGACATGGATCAAATTTATGATATATGCATCTTCAAGATGAAAGTTTTCCTCTGATGTCTCATTCCCAAATACAGTTGATTAAAAAAATTAATTAAAGAAGGAAACAAAAGGCTTGTAAACATACTTACTAGGGATTCAGTCTCATTGAAAACAATGGAAACAGAGTTAATTGTTCTACATATTCTTCTATTGTAAAACCACTGTTGCCCTTTATGAGGCAGAGTTACAAATATGGATGTCTGAAATTCCATTTTACTTCTCAAATTCATTCTTGAAATTCATATGCAGCTGGTTTCTCCAAGCTGCTGTAAGGCAATTATGGCTCTTCCATCATAATAGATTTTAATTAGCTAGGGGAATATTATCTTCTTCTGTGACACCCCTCACCCGCATAAAACTCTTTCAGCATAATAAAAGTTTTGTGACAGCTGCTTCAAGATTAAGTATCACCTGTCCATATTTTAATCACTTTTGCAACTAAAGCTTTTTCAAATCCAGCATAAAGCTTTCATTTATTTATCTAGTTGAATCATGAATCAGAAAGCTCTACTTTTAACAAACATAACTTAGGGTTAGGGTTAGAATTATGTGTTTGATTCTATATATAAACCTAAATAAATTCATCTGGGCTTCCTCTAAAAAACTGTACAGTTTTAATAACAATTGGAAAATTGGAGTAATCTTTTGTAGTATGCATTGCTGGACATCAGGTGGCATATAAATCTAATTAATTAATCTATATAAATAAAAATGTAAATGTTCATTTGTTCAAAATCTTAAATCTCTGAAAGTTCTTCACTGATTGCTTTGAAATTTTGACACAACATTGCATTTGAATACGCACGTGTTTTTATATACCTATATTATATAGATGTCACACCTGTGACAGGTAAAAACATGCTTTTTTGAAAAACAGCGCCATCTGTTGGACGCTTTGAAATTGCCATTGAACATGCAATTCAATTCTTTTCCATTTAACCAAACTGAGCCACAGCAACGTGTGGCCGGGTACAGCTAGTATAATAATAACTAAGAGATGGGAAAAGATATTAAAGTCCAAACTCAGTGAAAGAAATACCATCAAGGCAATTAAAGCCTGAGGAATTCAAGTCATTAGATGCCCAGATGGAATAGGGGACTGGACTCAAGCAGAACTAAAGGCCCTGGATAGGAAGACTAGAAAAATAATGACAATGAATCATTATTTTCATCCTTGGAGTGACGTTTGCAGATTCCACTTAGCATGGAAAATAAGTGAGTGTGGAATGTTGCAAGTACATCAGGCAATTGAAGAGGGGAAAAAGGCTTTGGAAGAATATCTGAAGAGGAGTGAAGAAGATGCAGTGAAGGCTTATTGAGTATTGGAGAGACCAAACTGGCCTACAAGAAAGACCAAATGAAGAACAGAAAAGAGGCATGGGAAGACAAAGCTTTACATGATCAGTACATTAAAAAAAAAGTGGCAGGGAAAGCAGATAATAACAAGACCTGGCAATGGCTAAGAATAGGAAAGTTGAAGATGGAGCCTGAGGGTCTAATTCTGGCTGCACAAAACCAAGCCTTAAGGACAAAGGATACAAGGCCAGAATCGAAAAGACGGCAACCAATAGCATGTGCCACCCCTGCAAAGAATCTGAAGAAACAGTGGATCACCTGGTTAGCTGCTGCAAGAAATTTACACCTTCCGATTACAAGCCACAGCATGACAAAGTAGCAACAATCCTGCCTTTGAAGAGCTGCAAGAAATATCATTTGCCTGAAAGCAAGAAATGGTAGGACCGTAAAATAGACAAAGTAATAAGAAAATGAAGAAACTAAAATGCTCTGAGACTTTAGAATCCAAGCAGATAGGCACTTGCCACATAACACACCAGACTTCACAATTGTTGATAAGAAAGACAAAAAAAAGTCTGGATAGTGGATGTGGCAGTATTTGGAGACAGCAGAATAGAAGAGAAAAAATGGAAGAAGACAACAAAACAAAACAAGCTGGGGAAAAAAGAAATAGAACAATTGAGACAAAAGAAAGAAAAGTAGTACCAATAGTAATAAACACCATGGGTGAAATCCCAAAACAACTGGAGCTCCATTTGGACACCTTTGGCATTGTCAAAAACACCATCCGTTAATTGCAAAAGGCAGCTTTACTCATAAGAGCTTACATCTTGCGACAATATCTCTAAAACGATCAAACACTAACATCTGCCCAACCCAGGTCCTTGGGTAGGACTTTATAGGTGAACAAAAATGAAAATTCAATCTGAACATCGGGCTGACTGTGCAACAAATCATAATAATAACTACCTTGATGTTCTTGTGGAGCTTCAACTCACCACAGTGAATAGGTATCACATTCTGTCCTGCAAACTAGCTAATAAACACAAGTTTAGATTGTTGCATAAACCTACCCTGTGTAATTAAGATTCAGTGTGTTGTATGAATTAAATAATGACAGCATCATGACTCAGCTTATCATAGGAATGTTTTCTGTTTAAATGTTCAATATACACATGCTCCCTAAATGTAACAGATTTTTTGTCATTTATTCTGATCATCAAAAAGGCTCTGCTGTGGACAGAAAAACAGTAAGAAAACAATCCCAGCAATCATGGTCACGCAAGATATTGCAGCATGTATACCAACAGCTCAGGCAGAAAATAAAGGGCTGTTGCTGAATTAAGTTGGAATACTGTGTTTGTCCTGAAATTGTTTTTTCAAGAGTAATAGGCAAGTACAATATGGTGGAGCAAGAGCCATACTGTAGTTTACTCTGTCAAGCACAAAAATCTCTCCAATTTTGCTCTCTCACCTCTGCACCACATTTTCAGTCTAAATTGTGCATACTTCTCCAGCAATCTCCCTACTTTCTTCAGTGGCACTAATTTTTCTATGGCAAATTTTTTGTTAGCGCATCTTCTGATTCCACCAAATGCATCAATGGGATTTTGTATTTACATTTTTCCCAATATGAAAAATTGAAAAATAAATAAAGTTCTGAGAAGCATCCATTCAGCCCATCAGTTTGCTTTGCTTTTCCTTTGTAAAGTCATTCTTCCTGATGGTGCTGACAGGTAGATGAGCTCACAAAGGAGAAGTAAATAAAACTTTTTGGTGGACTGAATGAAAGCTCTTGTGGGCGTTGAGTATTGGTGGCGTAGATCAGGTTTTGTTTTCATTTTACTACATTTACAAAGCTTAGTTTTAGTTTATTTTTCAGTATTTATTGGCTTGCTTATTTTATTTATCTTCACACACAATATTTATTATATTTATTTATTATTTATTAAATTTATTTATTATTTATTAAATTTACTTTTATATTTAATATATTTATTTAGTTTAGGATTAGGTTAGTTTAGTTTAGGTCACTAAGGATGGAGACATTCCTATATTATGCAGGGAAACTCCTGTTTGAGGTAAGAGATCCTCTTTTTATTTATTTACTTACTTGTCAACTGTGTAACTCTAGGATGAGTTCAAGATTCAAAAAGGTACCATGACAGGTAACATGACATAAATAATAATAATAAAAGCCCCCTTCCAAATTAATGTTTAACATCGCTTGCCTCTTTTAAATTTTATATACTGTGCTCATATTTTTAATATTGCATTTGTTCAGTACCTAGAGTCTCTCTGTGAGGGAGATGGGCAGTTCTTAAATATGATAAATAAACAAATAAATAGTGTGTGTTCTAGTCTCCTGGCATCCTAAACTGCATTGGCCAATAGTCCTGGTTAACCCTAACCCTAACCTTATCCCATGTCCCTTTTTAGCACTGGGAAAGGTTCAGAGTGACATTGATTCCTATTTCAATTCACCAGGTGTAATGGGGGAGGGGAGAGAGCCCCACACACTTCTTCCTACTGTTTTTGCCTGTGACAGATGAAGACAACTGCTGCAATGCATGGATTTTGTCCCCTCCCCCATGTACCTGTTCCTATGACAATTAACCCATTTGCTTATATCATTGACCGCTCCCTCGCTATACACAACAGTGGAACCAGAACAGTACATGTAGCAATGTCTTCTCTGATAATCAGCCCAGAACTATGTCAGAGGAAAGATGGATAGAAGCTGGCACAGGCTGACTGATTTAATAGTGTTTTTATACTGCTGACTCCATAGGAACTCTTGACAACTTACAAACAGCTACATAAAATCCATACAACTAGTAGTCACGAGGCCCAGAGTCACCTTACACTAAACTAGAGATGGGAAGATCCTAGCTTCTGACCATGTTGTCATCAACACCATCTGGGGGGGGGGGCACTGTCAATTGTTTGTACAGCCAGGTTTATATTGGAAGAAGAGGGCCATTAAAACATCACTTTAACTGCAGAGCAACTAAAGGGCAGCTTCAACTGTCCCTGCAGCTGGCTAGAGGTGAAATTCAGGTGATGCCATGAGGCAGATTTTAGACAGAATGCCCTCTCTTGTGGCATTAGAAATAGAGTTTAGATTACTTTTCTTGATATGCTACAATCTTCAAATATAGGCTTGCACTGATGTGATTCTATTCTAATCTACTTGTTTTTAATCTATTTCAGAGAATTCAAAGACACTTGTACCGCTTTTTGGGACTCTCTCTGCTTCCTTCTTAACCCAACCAGGGACAACCAAGACCTGCTGCACAGCTGTGGCTCAGAGATGCAGTCAAGTGACATCACATTTTATACCTCTTTCCTTAACAACGACAATGGCAATTGGTCCCAATTTGGTCCCAACTGAAGTCATGCTTTGCCCAACGGCCTTGCCAGCCAAGTTGATACCTTCCATCTGCCCAAATGTCCATCCTCCTCCTCACCAGAAGAGCCAGACAAACAGTGTCTCTGCCATGAAAAATACGGTGAGATGTAATTAAAAGAAACACATACCAGCTTGGTCATTAGTTGGCAGTAAAAGAAGCCAGCACAGCTATTGAACTGTTTATATTCACAAACCAGAGCCCAATTCTTTGCCTCAGAAACAACAAAGCTCTGTAACAAAAGAAGTAGGAGAACTGAAACAAAGAATCATTGAGCACCTAAAACAATACAGCATAAGGTTGCCTGCATTGGAGCTTGTTCCAAGGAAACAGCTAGCATAAGCATTAAAAATACTGGCAATACTGTAATAGCAAATATAAGTACCAGCTCAGTGCAAGAAACAAACCAACGAATGTGCAGTGCAACTTCAGATATGATTGAATATCTGGGATGCAAAATTAACAAACACGAAAAACAGCCAAACAGTGCACTACCAAAATGGAAGATTGCACTGGAAAATCAGCAAGCTGGGATCAGATGTAAGTGGAGTAGAACAGATGAAAGAAAAGAAACTGAAGAACAAGACCAAATAATACCAGATCAAAAAATATCACCTAGAAATGAGGAAGATTAAGGAAGCTTTGGAAATACTAAAGCAGCAAACAACAGCTATAGCCAAGAAGATCAGCAGACATGAAATTCAAATTCCATACTTCAGGCAGAATCTCCAATTTCAATTCAATCAGAAACATTCCAACCAATCCATCAATTGAGAGATTGCATCAAATCAATCAACACTTGACAAGGAAGACACAGTTCAGCTTTAGGTGCAGATATGGGAGAACCCAAAGAAATACAATAAGAACACAGCTTGGCTAAAGGGGATGGATAAAAATAAAGAAAAAAGCTGAAATGAAAGAACTTCTAATAGCAATAGACAAAAAGCAAAGAAGATCAAGAATTTATCAACACCAGGTAAAGATGAACTGCATGGTTTTTGGTTGAAAAATCTGACTGGTCTACACCCACTCATTGCCAAGCAGTTCAATAACTTACTGCAAGGAGATGAAATTGAAGAGTGGTTAACATCTGGCAAAACCTATCAGGTAATGAAAATCCAGCAAAAATGGAACACCAGGCAACTATAGGCCAAATACCTGCTTACCAACAACTTTCAAATTGCTAAGTGGTGTAGTAGCTGATGCAGTCCAACGTGTTTAGCTGAAAACAAACTCTTTCCACCTGAGCAGAGAGGAAATTGCCCCAACAGCAGAGGAAAAACAGTTCAGCTCCTGATTGACAAGGTGATTCTGGGGAAACTGCAAGAAAAGCAAGACCAAATTGAATGCAGCATGGAAGGCATTTGACTCCCTGCCACATTATTGGATAAACAAGAGCCGAGAAATAACATGAGTCAATAGAAACAGCAGAAGCTTTGTCCAAGATCTATGGCACAATAGAAGAGATTGCTAATCAATGATGAAAGACTGGGAGAGATTAATATCAGGAGAGAAATATTTCAAAAGATTTGCTTTCACCATTACCATTTGTCATTGCACTTATTCCTCTGTCAAAAACACTGAATAATTCCAAGAAGAGACACGTCAGTTTAACATGAAGCTTTTGAAAAAAGGCAATTGGAGAAAACAAAGGGATTAATAAAGCAAAACACAAGCTTATAAATAAAAGAAAGAAGGTTTTTACATTAAAATGTAAAGGTGGCTCTGTGTGTAGTACAATATAGGAAATGTTAGAAATAACTGGAAAATTCTATTCAGAGCTATACAAAGATCAAGATCAATCAAAAGTAATAACACCCACAAAAGAGGAAATGCCAGACATCCTAGCAGAGGAAATATCAAGTGCCATAAAATCAATGAAAAATGGCAAAGCTTCAGGAAATGACTGAAAACTGGTGGTCACAGTTTACACAAGATACTAGCAAAGCTACATGTGAGATGCCTCAGAGAAGAAAAAAATACTCTATGCATGGATAAAGTGATTCTTATTCTGGATGAAGATAATCACTACAAATAACTGAGCATCCTTTAAGCTAACAACATCAAGCACACTGAAGTCAAGAAAAAAGTTGGAAGTGAATACATAAAGAGAACAGTGGACTGGACTCAAGCAGAACTAAAGGCCCTGGAGAGAAAGACCAGAAGGACAATGAAAATGAATCATGCCCTTCATCCACACAGCAATGTTGATTCACACAGTAATGTCTACTGTAGAATGTTGCAAGTAGCTCAGACAACTGAAGAAAAAAAAGAGCATTGGAAGAATATCTAAAGGGTAATGAAGGAGATGCACTGAAGTTGGAATACCAGGAAGGCTTACCGAGTATTGGAGAGACCAAAATGGTCTGCTAGAAAGACCAAATGAAGAACAGAAAGGAGGCATGTGAAGACAAAGCTTTACATGACCAGTACATTAAAAAAAGTAGCAGTGAAAGTATATAATAACAAGATCTGGTAATGGCTAAGAGCAGGAAAGTTGAAGAAAGTGACCAAGTGGCTAATGCTAGCTACACAAGACCAAGCCTTAAGGACAAATGCATACAAGGCCAGAATTGAGTTCCTGGATATCTGGTGAAAAATCTGGCCTTGTATGCATTTGTCCTTAAGGCTGCTACTTTTTTTAATGTACTGGTTTGATAGCTGAATAACAAGACCCAGCAGCTGAAGAACTCTTGGAAGAAAAAATGTTTACTCTTACAAAGAAATAATGATCTGTTATTACACATTAAGCCCAATACGAAGAGGATATTTGGAACAAATGCACTGGAAAGAACAACATCCAGAATCATAAGTAACAGAACAGAGGCTAGCAGATCAACACTGATTTATCATATAAAACATTCACAGAAGAAGAATTGGAATAATTGCAAAGGTCTACCCAGAGCAGAGAAATCAAAGTTTGCCATAAGTAATCCAGACTGCAGAGACAAACCAGAGGGAATTGTAGTAGAGGAAGCCATCACATCTATGGAATTGTTTTTATTCCAAAGCATTAGATCTGTGAAAACCTAGAACCTAGAATAATAAAGTTGGAAGGAATTCTGAAGATCTTCTAGGTCCAATACCCTTTACCATTGCAGACAGATGGCTGTCCGGTCACTTCTTAAACTTCTTTTCACTGTCAGGAAATTTCTCCTTAATTCTAGGTGAATCTTTCCTTGATAATCTTCTGTCCATTACTTATTGTCTTGGCTTCAGGTGCCAAGAATAGCTTGACCCCCTCTTCTCTATGCCAGCCCCTCAAATACTGGTAGATAGCTATCTTATCAATCCAGACTTTTCTTCCATAGACCAGGCAATGACCAGACCAGAACTGGTAAAGTAATACTAAAGTACTACTTCTTGGTAAGGTAGAAAGATGTGGGAATAGATAGCATCATTACCAGATGGATTCATTACTGGCTGCTTAACTGCACTCAACACTTCATCCCGAATGAAACTACATCTAAATGGAGGGAAGCAGGCAGTGGGATATCTCAAGTTTCTGTCTTAGGCCCAGTACTCTTAATACCTTCATAAATGATTAAGAAGAGGGAATAGCAAGGGGATTCATCAAATCTGCAGACATCACCAAAGCTGGGGAGAATAGCCAAACATTTAGAAGATAGACTCAAGATAGAGAAGAATCTTCACAAACTTGAATACTGTGCCCTATCTGATAAAATGCAATTCAGTGGTGAGAAAAGTAAGGCAAGAAAAGTCAAATGTACAAAAGGACTCTACCAGGTTCATCCCAAAGACCTGGAAGATGATCATCACAAATACCTGAACATCCTTCAAGCTGATGACATCAAGCACACTGAAGTCAAGAAGAAGTTGGAAGTGAATACGTCAAGAGTGTGAAGCAGATCCTAAAATCCAAACTCAGTGGAGGAAATACCATCAAAGCAATCAGTGTCTAGGCAATTGCAGTCATTAGATACAAAGCTGGAACAGTGGACTGGACTCGAGCAGAACTAAAGGCCCTGGATAGGAAGACCAGAAAGATAATGAAAATGAATCATGCCCTTCATCCACACAGAGATGTTGACAGACTCTACTTACCAAGAAAATGGGTGAGTGTGGAATGTTGCAAGTAGCTCAGAGATTGAAGAAGAAAAAAAGAGCATTGGAATAATATCTGGAGGACAGTGAAGAAAATGCACTGAAGCTAATATATCAGGAAGGCCTACTGAATATTGGAGACACCAATAAATACCTAAACCATACCTGTGATATATTACTTGAATTATTAACTAGGCACAAGCTTACCTAGACAGTTTGAACTGAAAACCAGAAAGTTAATGACTATTTGCTAAGCATTACATCTATTTAGTGATATTAATACATTATACCTGCCTCATAGAAATGGAGGCAGCTTCTAGAAATTCAACAGGGACTGTTAGGATGTTATTCCCAGAAAGGACAGGAAGATGGAAATGTAAGGGTGCAGATGTTCCCTGGAAGGCATTCACAAATACAGTGAAAGAACTAAGGGGAGAAGTCATTTTGGGGTATGCATGCTGACATATGAATGTGCGTGTGTATTTTTGTACACCGTCCACCCAGCACTGCATGCAGTCTTCAAGAACCAAAACAAATTTCCCCTGATAATGTCAGTGTTAGGTGCCTATATATATTGCAGGGATAGTGTCAGGATATGCTCTAGACACTAGCACTCAATGTAGTTGTGGGTGAATACGGCCAAGATTTTAGCAGGTGCTCTGGTTTTGTGGAAAAAGATGCATTTGTTGTCTAGCTTTCTCCCCAGGTTGCTCTGAAAGCTTTCCACGATGTACATTATGAAACCTAAAGTAAAGTGAAGAGAAGATGAATAGTGTGTTTTCCCTTCAGTGCCCAATAGTAGCACTTTGTGTTGAAAACCTATTTTAACATGCACATTATTTATTTAATCCTTTTCCATCCTTCTCCAAACTGCATCATTTTTTTTTAGTAACGGAACAGTAATTTTGAGAAATAATGAAACTAATAAAACAAGGCATACTGCACCTACCTGAAAGATAATAAAACAGCAGCCAACCAATTTTTTAAAAGTGTGCTAAGTGCTACACGGTGTGGAAATCACGCCTTCCCACATACAAAGCCTTCTTTAAAAGCCAAGTGTTGATTGAAGGACATAATGAGAAAGTACGAAGCTAGCAAGCGCAATGATTGGGAAAAGGCAAATTTCTTATTATTCTACCATGATTAGCTGCAACAACCCGAGAAAGTTTTCTTTCTCTGAACTTCATTTCAGTCACAATTTCTTTTGCAAATTAGTTCTATTTAATTTTTGCCGTCGTTCCGTGTTTGATCTCAGCTGGGAAGCAGAATATTTGGGGGGACTTCAATTGAAAACAGTTCAGCACTCCTCAGTCGCCCTGAGCACACACATTTATTTATTTTTTAGTCCGAAAAAGGAAAAATAGACTTGCCCCTCCTGAGATTCTGAAATCTGGCTTGTGAGTCATGTATGAGTAACTGTAGCCTTTTGTGAAAAGTATATGTGGCATTATTGGTGTAGGATCCAAGGGCCTCTGGGAAATTGTGGCAGGGAGTCAAATGCCTTCCATGCTGCATTCAATTTGGTCTTGCTTTTCTTGCAGTTTCCCCAGAATCACCTTGTCAATCAGGAGCTGAACTGTTTTTCCTCTGCTGTTGGGGCAATTTCCTCTCTGCTCAGGTGGAAAGAGTTTGTTTTCAGCTAAACACGTTGGACTGCATCAGCTACTACACCACTTAGCAATTTGAAAGTTGTTGGTAAAGAAAAAAGCTGAAATGAAAGAACTTCTAATAGCAATAGACAAAAAGCAAAGAAGATCAAGAATTTATCAACACCAGGTAAAGATGAACTGCATGGTTTTTGGTTGAAAAATCTGACTGGTCTACACCCACTCATTGCCAAGCAGTTCAATAACTTACTGCAAGGAGATGAAATTGAAGAGTGGTTAACATCTGGCAAAACCTATCAGGTAATGAAAATCCAGCAAAAATGGAACACCAGGCAACTATAGGCCAAATACCTGCTTACTGACATCTTTGACATGAGAACCTAACAGTCCTAAAAGTGGTGCTCTATACAGTATTGTTTATGAGAATTTCTGGTTTCATGTCTCTTATTTATTTGATTTTTTTTAAATCCTACCTCTTCTATTTTTATAAGTAACTCAAGGTAGTGAGCATATTTAATCCTCCTCCCTCCTCCTATTTTTCCCACAACAACTAACCTTGAGAAGTGGGTTGGGCTGGGAGAGAGAGAGTGACTGGCCCAGGGTCACCCAGTGGGCTTTTATGCCTAAGGTAGGTCTAGAACTCACGATCTCCTGATTTCTAGGCCAGCACCTTCACCACTATAACAAACTGGCTTTAATATAAACACGGACATCATAGCTTCAACTCCTGCTACTTTTTTCTCCCTCCCACCCCATTCTTTTTATTTAGTCCATAGCTGGATGACACTTGGCCCCCTGAGAGCTACATTTCTGTGCCATCACATAAGGCTGCCTGGACAGCATGCAGTACATATCATATCACATCACATCACATCACACCCCATTCCACACAAAAGTCAGCCTTTTCCTCTCCCTTCTGTTCAAAAACATTCTCTCTCAGGTGTACAGCAATAATCAAAGCCCTAAAGGAAGCACTAAGATGTTACCATTTCTCCCATCAACGGCAAAGCCAGATGCTCCATTTTGCTGTCATCAACCAAGGACACCCAACAAATCTGACTTGCAAAAGTGCCCTTTGATAAGCCAGAGGTTTGGCAATGCCACCCATTTTTTTGTAGCAAAGCAGCTCAATAAGACTTCCTGAGGGCTGCATATATTCCTGGCAATGCCAAGATCAAGCTTGATTGCAGTCATTTCATCACAGTGATTTCGAGACATCCGACCATTACAGTTGTGCCAAAACATGGGGAATGAGTTGAAGCTTTTTATCAATTCAGTAATGAATGGGTGACACAGTAAAGTTTCAATGAGCATCTAAGTGAGAAAATGGTCAAATAATTTTAGGAAAATGCAAATGCTTTTGTCATGTTTGAATTGGTTTATTACATGCATTGCTCTAGGATAGATCTTGAGAGAGAGAGAGAGAGAGAGAGAGAGAGAGAGAGAGAGAGAGAGAGAGAGAGAGAGAGAGAGAGAGAGAGAGAGAGAAAAAAGAGAGAGAGAGAGAGAGAGAGAGAGAGAGAGAGAGAGAGAGATAGACTGTAGATAGATAGATAGATAGATAGATAGACAGACAGACAGACAGACAGACAGACAGACAGACAGACAGACAGACAGACAGACAGACTGATAATAGATAGATAGATAGATAGATATAGACAGACAGACAGACAGACTGACTGATAATAGATAGCTAGATGATAGATAGAGAGATAGATAGAAATATGAGATAGATAGATAGATAGATAGATAGATAGAAGATAGATAGATAGATAGATAGATAGATAGATAGATAGATAGATAGACAGACACAGACAGACAGACAGACAGACTGATGATAGATAGATAGATAGATAGATAGATAGATAGATAGATAGATAGATAGACAGACAGACAGACAGACAGACAGACAGACAGACAGACAGACAGACAGACAGACAGATAGATAGATGATAGACAGACAGATGAGAAAGAGAATCAGCATTATTGAATTTTATTTTTTAAAAAGATGTAAGTTATTATAACTTTCACAATTGGTGTTGAAGCCTGCAGTCCTAACCAACACCATTATTGTCTAAAGAGGAGAGACAGCAATGAGCAAAGTGTCCCTTTGTGATATTGGGCTGGTTTCAAACACTGTAGGATGTCCTTGTCCATTTAATCTTCTTTTCTTCCACCACACCGCCATTTATTTCTCTAACATGATTATCCTTCCTTCTTCCTTTTCCTACAACCCATTTTTCAGTTTTGGGCTCAGCAACTCAGCAAGAGATTTTCTAACTAAAGTTTTCTGGAATGAGGTTTTCTATGTTTCCTAAAATGTTATTTACCAAAGCACCTAAAAAATATGCCTTTGCAAATTATGCAAGTACTGGGAGACTCAAAGAAAGAGATTGTCAAAGAAAAACTCTGAAATTTTTGAGAAATGTGTGTTTCTTCTTGCTTCTTCAGATAGAATCAAGATGACATGGAGCACAATCCCCATGGCTGCAGCAAGTCCCTTTAATTCAGCTCAGTGCTGTTTTTACTGTCTGCTAAATGGGCAGCTTTTGTGAGAAAGCAGAAAGAAGGGCAATCAAGAGAAAAACAGAGTTACCCAGTTCACAACATAAATCTACCCAACAAATGCATTCTCTGGTAACAGATCACACAATAGAACTTGTTTACTAGAGCACTATTTGGAGATTTTGGAGCTAAAACTTTATTAATCATTCATGGGCCATTCCTGCTGAAGAGAAGGACGTTGTTAAAAAATTCTTTTCCTTCTGTGAGGCAGGAGCAAAAAGTCTACCATGAAAATGGGGTGATGCCAGGGTCATAGACAGCTCTATGCAGAAACCATTTGGGATTCACAGATAGTATAGATATTGTGGAGAAATCACACGGCAAATTATTGGCAAATGGGAAGGCTGATGGTATGCCAGACATGTTAGCCAGATTGGGGTACAGAGGGCAAAAAATTATAGACCCAATGGCATTCCTGTGCACAAATAAAAAACGAATTTACAGGAGAAAAGTTTCTTGGTAAAGCATATTTTTAACAAAATGAAGAAAAAAAACTTTGAACAGGTGCATGTTTATAAATCCCTCAGGCTGTATTTCCCTCTTATTTCAGAACTGGAATACCTTGTCTTATAAATAATTATTCATTTTCCCAATGGAGACCCCAATAAACACACGCACACACAGACAAAAAAAACTCCAAGTGTGCTGACCTATACATTTGATAAAAAATACTGTAACTTTGCAGAGCAGGTAAACATCAGGAGAAGGCATTGCTGAGAGACATTTCAAATTCAATTAAATAAAGAAAAGGGAGCTATAAACTGATACCAGGGCTTAGCCCACTTAAAATTAACACAGGAAGATCATTGATTTTGAAGGGAGTTGAATGTACTTGAAAAATCTGCTTGTTAATCAGCATTTAATTACTCCATTCAATTGCAACTGGGAAGATTTGAATATTTCAAAAGGAGAAAGCTGGCCCTAGCAGATTCTGTACAGCCAAGTTAATAAATAGTTGCAGCCCCTCTCCAAGGCTCCTGATCCAAATCAGGCTTTTTAAGAATCAATATTCAGAGGCAACCGGCAACATTTCCAGAAATCACTTGAGGCTGGAGTTTGAATTGCCTGCAGGGAGAGCAACATCAAATGAAAATGAAAGAAGAGAAAATTGAAGAGCTGGGAATCGTAGATACATTTGTGCATTGCACTTATTTAATAAATAAATAAAATGTCAGTGTATGAAATGATGGCTTCTATGTTGAATTGGTTTCACAGTTTCAATGCCTTTGTTTTTAGAAATGTGCCCCTTATCCTTTGAAGCTTTATAATTCTTTGACTATCAGCTAGCTATATCTTTAACCAGTAAGTGCATCAAAATAATAAATTCTTCTCCCATCTCAAATATCATATTTCCTACCTAGATCTGCATACTAGAATGTTTCTCAATTACTAGTAAAACCTCCATTTAAAAAATTTAAATGTACTTTTCTGGCATCCAGCAATTCCATAAACACTATGTCTATGGGTGATCCAGGAAAGTTCTTGTTAAGTCCTGGGAATAATGGCGCTTGAGACGAAACATCTCCAACAAGTCTTTATTGTTTGCTCCATTCTACGAACAACGACAACCCCAGAGGCGCGCAAGCCTCTATATATACTCTCTAATCCCCGGACAATTCCCCCCAGTCACAAGGCAGTCCTTTCCCGCCTTGCGCATGCGCGCAAGGCTGGCGCCGGTCAGTCTGGTCCCGGGCAGCTTTTGCAAATGCCTGGGACTCTTGCAACTTCCCGCGCCTGCTTCTGCAGGCATGGGACACAACACCCCTCCCCCCTAGAATAAACAATGCTGCGCCCGACATGGACGCCACCTTTGATAGAAGGGTGTGAAGGAGCCGCCGTAATGTGGCGAATCATGCTGTCTAGTAGAAACTCCTTCAGTCGACCCAGGCAGCTCGTAGCGATGTAGCCTTTATTTCCGCACGCTTCTGGCATCCACCGCGTCCGATGCAATGAATCTCAGCTGGGCCCTTGTCCTGACGATGCTTGGACCTCCTCCCAGCTGCTTGGTAATGCTTGTCCACCTTCGTGTGGATGGTTGCAGTCACTGGAGCTCTTCGAGTGGGCCGCAAAATCTTGGCCACTCCACTTGCAGATTCTTCTGCTGCTTCCCCAGTTCGCTGATCTCTCTGTTGAAATGTGTGTCTCCAAGCCCTGCTTGAGGATCAGGGTCGTCGTCTGCAGCCGCTCGCACCCTCCAGCGATTCGTACTGGCAGGATAACGCTGACTTCCACGCCGTTCGAGGATCTGGGTCATCTTCTTCAGCTGCACGCACCCTCCAGCGATTTCGTACTGGCAGGATAACGCTGACTTCCACGCCGTTTCTTTCCCGGACTTCTTTGGGTGAGTCTTCTAGCTTTTCTTAGCTGTAGAGACTGGATCCCATCCTCGTCGCCAGTGTTAAGTCCTGGGAATAATGGCACTTGAGACGAAACATCTCCAACAAGTCTTTATTGTTTGCTCCATTCTACGAACAACGACAACCCCAGAGGCGTGCAAGCCTCTATATATACTCTCTAATCCCCGGACAATTCCCCCCAGTCACAAGGCAGTCCTTTCCCACCTTGTGCATGCGCGCAAGGCTGGCGCCGGTCAGTCTGGTCCCGGGCAGCTTTTGCAAATGCCCGGGACTCTTGCAACTTCCCGCACCTGCTTCTGCAGGCACGGGACACAACAGTTCTCATTTAAAAAGGTTGGTATAACAGGATCACATTTCTCTGCCCTTTCAGATCCTTTCACATTAGATGGCTGGAATGGAGATATTTGGCATCCATAAACTTAATACATGATCTGGTCTCAATAGCTATACAAAAGTGGATAAGAGTGAACTAAGTGTCACATGATGACTCAAAGTACACTAGCTTAGAGGAGGTCATTATATGGTATTTAGGTTTTGTTTTGTTTTGCTGAAAAACTACAGTATTGGTAAAATTGCTCAGAAACCCAGGAGTCTAGGCAGTGGTCAGGTTCAAGAAACCAAAAGCAGGAGTTCAAAGCACTAAATGTTTATTTCATACTATCTATACTCAAGAATCTGATCTTCTAACAGTCAAGCTAAATTGACACTAGGGTCAACAGAATTCACAGGGAGACTGATATGGATCTCTTGTGGAAGCATAGTGATTCCAAACTGATGACACATTTGACCCTGCTTTCATTTTCTACGTGGTCATCTCTAATAGCAGTTTCTGCAACTGAATGTGAATTACTACTACTTTTTGCTAGATGATGAAAAGGGAGATAGACAGAATCATCCCATTTGCAAATGATTTATCAGACGAATTTGAGTATTTAATATACACTGTTTTTGTTAATGTAAATAACAGCCTTTAGTTTCCTTCCCCAAATAAGCATCAGGGCTGGCAGTAGTGAAAATCTTTAGCTCTTCTCTCTCCCCACATAAATAGCATAGATAGAATTCCTTCTCCAACCAAAATACCAATTTCCATTGTAAAAAATATCATCTCCATTACAATCATGCAACTGAATCACATCTTCTTAAGTAGTATTCAGCAGGAACTCTCATTATTTTCAAATGTCTCCTTCAATAAATAGACTGGGAAGAAACATTTATCAAGTTGTCTTCATGTTTACAACGACTGGGAATTAGTTAACATTTCAAAAGATATGATGAAGCAATTGTCCTTACAGAAAGCACAGGTCATTATCAACTTTCCATTTAAAAAAAAAAAGCAATTTCTTTTTAAAGTATATCTTTAAAAACACTGGGCACTGCTTTTCAAAATGATACTTCATTTCTGAATTTGCAATGGACCCTGATCTGATCCTTTTTGTGCTGAAATTGGACGACTGAAAATGGTTTCAATTCACATTCACTATTTTTCATACAATCAAGGATTTGGCAGGTCTCTTCCACTGCAGTTCCCCTTCAAATCTTCTTAAGTAAAAGCTGGATCAGGCTCATTGTGAAGTTGCAAAGAACAGAGGTTAATGAATTGGCAGATGACAAGAAATGTATTGGTGGGCACCATCTTAATGGACTCTTCAACAGTCTCTTCGAATGTTATCAGAACAAATGGTCCTGAGTAGTAATTAGATCACCCTAAATTTACTGCATGGTAAATTGTTATCAGTTTAATGGACTACAAGCGGTGATGTGGTGGGAGTGGGCAAGGTCAATATATTTTTTTAATGTTTCAAATCTATAAGCAGTACAGTAAAAGTTTGCCATTTTCTCTTAACCACTCCCATGGGAAAGAGTGGTCAGATTTTGGAGTTTAGAGAGTATAAAATTTGAGATAGCCAATTCCTCCATTAACAGTCTCCTCAACCCTCAAAGTAGGCCAGGAATGTTGGCCCAGCCTACTCAACCCATTAGCACACCATCTATAGATCAAGGATTGTCCATTTTTTTTGTATTTTGTACCTTGGTTCTCTCATGAATAACGTGTCAGATGTAGACTGAAAACTGCATTCAGAAATAATACCATCTGCTGCTCTCCTTCGTTTCTCCTTCATTCCTGCCAGATCCTATTAATCTGTTCTATTTTTTCCACTGGCTCCACTGGCTTCCAGACAATTGATATACTAGCAAGATGCAACAGATTCTCAAATGGAGCTGGCAATGAAGGATTGCAGGTATGGTCCAGGCTTTCACCATGCAATTAAAATTGCATGAAATTGGTCCATTAACTCAAAAGAGCAGTGATTTGATTAAGTGACTTCTTCCCCCACACACATCACTTTGCTTTAGCTGATTCGCTGTGCTGTTTTGGGGAGTCAGTCCTACTGAACTTATCTATTTATACATGAATTATGAACTTGAGAGTGGGGTTGAGGGAAGATATTTTTAAAACCAGTGAAACAGTAGGAGAAGGCCCAGGTTTTGTGTCCGCCTTCGGCCTTGAAGCTCACTAGGTGATGTAGAAGTTCATTCAATTCTATCTCAATTACTTATCCCAATCAGGAGGGGGAAAATCCCTCTATCTCTGATGTCATGTGATTTTTTTCCAGCAAATCAGAAGCAGGGCTTTTTTTCTCGGAGAAAAGGTGGCGGAACTCAAACCTGGCCACGCCCTCATCAAACCCTAGGACCGCCCCTTTAGAGAACAGGAATGCAAGTAAAATTTGGGAGGGGCTATTTCCGGTGTGGGAGGGGCTATTTCCGGTGCGGCCGGCCCGGAAAAAGGTGCCGGAACGCGGTTCTGCCGCGTTCTGGCTGAAAAAAAGCCCTGATCAGAAGTATTTCTGATGGCTGGAATCCCCATCTTAATTATCTTGCAGATGACTGATCGAGACAATAACTATCTTCTACTAGCTGTGCTATTGTATTAAAGGGCTTATTGTGCAAAAGAGTTCTTTTTTTTTAATTTCAAAAAGGTGAATTCCACCTATTCAGTCTTGTCAGCATGATGAATCTACCAGATGCTTTACGTAATACCCTTGTGCTATGCCCCAAACTAGTGGTTGTTAAAAGCATGCATAGCATTGCATTAATTTTCTCTGACCTCACTTCACCTCACCTATGAGGCCTCCCCCACCACACCTCTGCAATTATGCACCCAAACACAAAGCATGAGAAGCACTTAATCCATCTTATGGCTGTTGGAATGCAATTCTCGTTTTTGCTCAGAAGTGAACAAAGTGCAACAATTAGAACTGCACATAACTTTAAAGAAGTATTACAATAAGCATTCACTTGAAGCAAAGTAACCACGTTGCTTACGTTGGTCTGCTTTGCAGTCTTTCATATTTTTCCCTGGTAGAGTTCATGCTACCAGAGAAATATGAGAGGAGTCTTCTGAAAAGTATTCAAGCTGTCTCCCAGGCTGGATAAATCCAGTTTGGGCTTCAAGAAATCGTACAAAGATGCAGAAGAAGTAGTCAGCCTGAACCCACCTTGGCTCATGTGAGGAGCTACCTAGGCTTCATACATCTTCCAGCATGGGCTACAGAAGAACCTCTTCTAGGCTGCTCCCACCAAAGAAGCTCAGTCTAGGAGTTCTTTAGCACATGCAAAGGGGGGCTCAAGGTTGGGTGGGCCCGATGCAACTCTGCCAAGAAGGACTTCAACCAGCAAGGCAGAAGAAGTCCCTTCTCAGCCCCCTCCTTCATTGCTTCCACCATTCTAAATAAGTTACCCTAGCAGAGTGAATAAGATTTTAATTTTATTTATGTTACTTATTGATTTCATTGGTATACTGTTGAATCCACTGGGAATCACAGCTGTTTATAATTACAAATCGACAGTTAAAACGTCCACGGTAACACATAATCAACAAACACAATTAAAGCATTGCCAGTAGGTACAAATAACCAATACGAAATCAATTTAATGAATAATCAAACCAGTCGTGAACCAAATAACAGATGATGTAATAACGATTACAGCAACAGCATACAAATTACCAAACTCTGGGAAAATTCTGTTTTAAGTAAAACTTGAATGCAGTAACAGATGGAGCAAGGCTTACTTCTAAGAGAAGGCAGTTCCCTATGGCAGGAGCTACAACAAACAAACACCGCTCTCATTTCTGGTTTCTCTCACTTTATGAAAATAGGGTACCACCAAGAGCTTCTCCTGGGATGTGTATAATAATGAAACGATTCGGAATGACACTGAAATAAGGGAATGTGGGAATGAGTATTTTAAGGAGGTGTATGGGAATGAAGTGGTATGTTGAAGGGTGATGTTGAAAAGAATGCTATAAATGTTAGTCTCCAAGGGAAAAAAAAAGCTATACAGACAGTTATTCATAGTAATTTTATTCCATAAAAGTGCCACAAATACTGAATTAATAAATGGTGAAACTTCAGGGGGTTATCAGGTGATTTCATTGTTTAACTGCTCTGCATTTCTGTGAATAAATGCAACAGCATCATAAATACTGATTTTGGGGTTGCAAAAAAAAAATATTTTCGGGAATGAACAAATTCCCAAATACAGAACCTGCAAATAACAAGGATTGCCTGAATACGCGGTGAGAATGCTAAATTGTTATAAAACTGGCAGGGGCAGATGGCATAAAAGTGAAGAAAGGCTAAAATACGAATGTAGTTTTCTTACAGAGCAGCTGGGTGATTTGTTTAATCGGTAGCGAAGGCTGCCTTTGTGCCTGATTGGGGAAAAGGACATTAATTTTCCCCTGTACAAAAGGAAAAATTACGAATATGAATGCAAAACCTATAGGGGGATTAGTTTGTTAAGCGTCCTTGAAAAGGTGTTTGGCAGAATTATGATGAACAGGGAACTAAAGATGACAATGAGCCAAATTTGAGAAATATCAGGCAGCAGATGTATAGAACAAACTTTTGCTCTTCAGCACAGAAATGTATGATTAAAGTTAGTTCCCCAAATCAGGAGAGCCTTATCTTTAGCTTGATATAATGCTCTCCCCACAGCTGTTCTGGAGGGAAAATATGGGAAAAATGCCATATGAAGCCCCAAACTGACTCTGTGATATGGGTACCATAGAAACCACAGCCCATGATCTACAAAGACATTTGTCACCAGTTGATTATCATTTTTTTATTTAAATTCCTGGTGCACTTTTACTTGCACTATCTGTTAGACATGTAATTCTCTAAAAGTGGCAAACTTTCCCTGCATTATGTGTAAGCTTCACCCACAAATGCCTGCTAACAGGGGATAGGATTGTGTTATTCATTTTACTGAATGTACTTTTTATTTGAATCTACTTTTTATTGGTCAATGATGACCAACATAAGGTTCTGTCTATGACCGGGGTCTCCAAACTTGGCAACTTTAAGGCTTGTGGACTTCAACTCCCAGAATTCCTTAGCCAGCCATGAATTCTGGGAGTTGAAGTCCAC
This sequence comes from Protobothrops mucrosquamatus, assembly GCF_001527695.2. Lineage (NCBI taxonomy): Eukaryota > Metazoa > Chordata > Lepidosauria > Squamata > Viperidae > Protobothrops > Protobothrops mucrosquamatus. The sequence goes on along the minus strand of NW_015387245.1, from coordinate 121,175 downwards.
AAGTCTTAAAATTGCCAAGTTTGTAGATCTCTGGTCTATGATAAAGTGAGTAAACTTAATTAATGGAATGTTCTGCATGAGGATAAAGTTGAAAATTGTTGATGATTGTGACAAGAATGGAATATGATGGAAGAAAAACATATGGTAATAAACGCAACACTTAGTGACTGGTTCATCACTGAGCAAGGAGTGAGGGAAAGATATTGGATAACACTCTGATTGTTTGATGTGCTTCTGGTTAAAGAAATAAGGAATAGTTGTCAGAATGTTAGAGGTGAGTTAGAGGAAGACACAAATGCATCTGTATCTAGGTATGGAGATGATATCATTCACTGGCTGAGACCCCAACTAACTGCAGTTAGATACCTTACATGATGCTACAAGGAGTATGAATCTGAAAATTAATGTATTAAAGAAGTACAAACTAGCTGTGCTTGGCAGAGAAAATGGAGTACATGAATGAAAGCTAAATATAAATGACAAAAAAACTATAGCAAGTATATGAATGTGTGCAATATGCAGGGAACAGATCAGGAAATTCTAAGATGTGCAAATGTTGATAGAATGTAGTTTGTTGTGAGGAATGAACATTTGCTGTAGGAAACAAAAATGGTTGTCTACAAACATGCTGCTGTTCACTTTATTGTATGGAAATGAGAACTGGGTGCATCAGGAGAAGTGTTAAATTAACTTGAAAGCAGTGAGAATGGAGCGTGGTAAAACAAGAAGAGACAGGGTGAAGAATGAGAAGAAGCTGAATAAATGTGAACTGAATACAAAACTGATCAATATAAAAGAAGTCTATTGAAGTGGTTTGGTCATATAGAGAGAATGACTAAGGAGTGAATTGTAAAATAAAAGAATAGTAAAGTGGTTGAGAGAAAGAAAAACCAAGAAACTCACTATTGGATCTTCAAAAAGAAATATGCAGAATTATTTAACACTATTGAACGCTATTGTAATAGTAAAGACAAATGGGTGGCATCTCCACTTTTATTCTGTGCTTTTCTGTAAAAATTGGTAGCTCTTTTGTCTTCTTCTACACAGCCTGGTTGGGTACAGCCTGAGATTTGTAGAACAAGCTTCAGAGTTTCTCCTCCTTCCTCCTCAGCTCTCTTAGTTATTTTCTCATCTCTTGAGGCAGACTAGCTGAAGAGCGTTATCTTGTTCTTTTAAGAAATGCTCTCAGCCCCAGGGCCAGCCACTCATGGAAGGAAGACTTGAAATATGAAGTGGTACTGTCTCCCCGAGCCTTTTTATGGCTGATAGGCAAGAAGGAGAAACAATACATGTGCTTAATTAGAAATGCAGTAATTGCAATTATATGGTATATACAGGGAGGAGTTTGGGTTAAAGAGATCGGTTCCAAGAAAGATGCTACATACAAGCTGGTATAATTTAAGAATGCCCATGGACAAGGATGGAGCTTTCAACTGAAAGGAACATGGGATTTGATTCTGTACTTAACACTCTTCTATGAATGTTGCCATTTCTTGCTCTGTTCCCTTGACCATGAATATTTCTGTCTATATGTTGCATGTAAAGCTTTTTCTTGCTTTGCTTTCTCCAATAAATCCTTTCATCTTCTACTTAAATGACTGTTCACTGCCTTTGAATCCACAGTCTGCCCACAATTCAGAGGTGGAAAGGTTAAAGAAAAGACAAATTAAGGAAGAGTATATAGGTGTGGAAGAAACAAAATGATTTGCAAGAGGAAAAAAGTATGGAGAGTATAGAGAATGGAGTAGACATGTGCTAGACTTAGTAGACGTAGCTATATTCTCTTGTATTGTTTCATACCTTTTATTTCTTGGCTAATTATTGCCTATTTCTTTTCTGTACCTTGCATAACATTGTTTACTCTGAAAGGGGATAATGTGATAGGTATATATGTGCGTAGAAAACAGATATTTTCTGCAGAGGTATTTTGAATGCATACAATCTGATTTGGGGGGAGGGGAGTATAAGAATGTTCTCAATGTGAGAATAGTTGCTATAAAACATTATTCTGTTATAATTTTGTCGCCTACTTCACATCCTAACCCTAAGCTTCATAAATAAAAACACAGTGTTAGTGAATACATGCTTTTTCTAATAGTCGCACTGGACAAGGCAATTAACTAACAATTTATAGTCTCTAGGCCTTTAATGAATAGATGGCAAGGAAAAATAGGTGGGAATTTTCTCAGCTTAAATAAAGTAAAACTTCTATTGATTTTCTGAACATCAACGTACATTTTAAAGGCAATATCCTACTTTTCTTCTCTTGCTTTGCACAGAAACAGCAGACATGCACATGATACATGTTCCCAAAGGTCTCAGGAAGACTCAAATTATGCAAACACTAAGTGGTGTGTTGCAGGCTGCCAATGTGATACAATCTGTGTGATGGAAAACTGTCAATATAGTTGTTCAGCTTTTCATGGAATGTCTGTGTCCCCATATGATGTGTGGACACACGATCATTCCTAGAAGCATGAGAGAAGGGAGGATACATCAACAGAATAAAGCCAAGCCAGTTATACGTTTATCGTGATTTTTTAAAATAAATAAATAAATGCAGCTGGAAGAGATTTCTCAGACAATTTATTCATTTTTAAGAACGTGCAAAGTGCCAGTGTGAAAATTGCCCTGCCAAAGTGACAATACAGTGAAGTACTTTTTTAAGGCTCTGCCTGTCCTCTGCCACAGTGGGGGCTGTAAATTAAAGCTGCGAGATAACTTTTAAATATGTTTTACGCAAAGCCTGGGGGTATCCAGTGAGCTGATGAAAACAATGAGGGTGGTTGCTTTCAACATGCACTATGGATTGTCTCAGTATAAACAATTTTCTTAATTCATCACAGCCATTTATATATTGAGAAATCATATCTTTTATCAGGATACAGGGGCAGGAAGGCATCGTGGCAGTACAGAACTATGAGCAGAGAAAACTACTTTAAAATGAAAACGGGTTTATGATTATTACTATGTTTGATCATTAGATGGACATAAGTGTTGCTTGAGGAAAGCTGTAATCACCACCAGTAGATAGTTCATTGGTTTTACGACTCTTGATTGTATATTTGGCCAATAAAGCAGGAAGCAGCATAGGGAAACAACACTGAATCATTTGAAATGTATTGGTTGTGTCTGCTGTTTTTCTTAATTGTCCCCAGATTTACCTGATCCAGCAAGAATCTGTTTCTCATGTTACTCTTTTGGAAGAGAAATAGTAAGGCTGTACAGATAGCAGATAATTCAGACAATAAATACATTAATTCTTGTTACATTTGTTTGAATATCTGTTTTCTTCCTTTTATGAACATGTTATATCTCTCTCTAGCTATCCTATATCTATTTATCTATCTATACAACGGAAATATCAACACTGAGTTTAAGACTGAAATCCGCATTGTATAATAAATACATGGATGCAATCTGTAGCAGTTTCTTTTATCTAATGTTATATACTCATCTTGGGACAAAAGTCAAATAATTGCCTGTTTGTGATATTAACAATCTAAATTGAAATTCATATTGATAGATATTATTTTTTTCTTTGTTTACAGCACTCTACATTATCTAAACAATAGACTGTCAATACATTTAATTAATATTGTATAAATATTGATATAAACACTGCACTGAAGCAATGCATGTATTAAGATTCATAATAATAAAATCGGGGGGGGGGAAACAAGACAACCATTTTGTGAGTTGGGGAATGAAGGAGAAAAACTATTCAGTCCTTTCTTCTTTGGTTATAAAGCAGCTTCAAATCTCTCTCCCCAAAATGCAGGTCATTAAAAAAATGTTTCTCCTCTCCCTCCCTCCCTTATTTATTATCTAACCTGAGCAGAAGACTTTTGAGTCTTAATATAGTCAGAAAAGAAAGAGCTATTCTTCCCTGACCCTGACCTTTTTTCCTCACAGCTCACATTCTGCCCAGAATCTATCCATCAAAACATATTCATTTACATGAGTATTAGAAAATATTTTAAGACTGTTTTCTTTCAAAATATAAGTTCTCATTTTTTAGCCAAAGCTATGCCATCCTATTCAGAGATATATGAAATCTTACAGATAGGTATATATTCACACTACCTCTAGTCATGTGGATCTAGTCAATTCATGTCAGAATGAATGACTCCCACCAGCTTCCTTATTACAGGCAGTCCTTGACCTACGACCACAATTGAGCCCAAAATTTCTGTTGCTAAGTGAAACATTTGTTCAGTGAATTTTGCCCCATTTTGCAGTTTCTCTTGCCATAGTTGTTAAGTGAATCACTGCAGCAAAGTTAGTAACACAGTTGTGAAGTGAGTTTGGATCCTCCATGGACTTTGCTTGTAAGAAGGTCACAAATGGTGATCATGTGACACCGGGATACTGCAACCATCATAAACATGAATCAGTTACCAGGCCTCTGAATTTTGATCACATGATCTGGGGATGCTGCAACGGTGGTAAGTGTGAAAAACAGTCATAAGTCACTTTTTTCAGTGGCGCTGTAACTTCGAACTATCCCTAAATGAACTGTTGTAAGTCTAGAACTACTTGTACAGGGTGAGTTATCTATTATTATTATATTTATATTCCATCTTTATTTTGGCCGACTGTTCCCACCCTGTATTTTCCAAACAACAACAATAATGCTGTGAGGTGAGGTGGGCTGGGCTGAGAGTGATTGGTCCAAAGTCACCCAGAGAGTTTCTGTGTTTAAGGGAGGACTACAACTCATGAATTCCCAGTTTCTAGCCCAGCACCTTTAAATACTACTTCAAATGCTACAGGGAGAACAATCAACCAATAGAACAGATTGCCTTCAGAAGTTGTGGGAACTGCCATCTGCCAGAAATGCTGTAGGGTCTCCTGCTTGGGTGTGGGGGGGTGAACTAGAAGACCTCCAACGTCCCTTCCAGCTCTGCTCTGTTCTGTTCTGTTCTGTTCTGTTCTGTTCTGTTCTAAATTGGAGATATGAGCAATGGCTTCATTCATACTATTCCAGGGGTGTCAAACTCAATTTTATTGAGGGCCGCATCAGCATTGCGGTTGCCCTCAGGGGGCCAGGTGGGTATGGCCAGGGAGGGTGCAGCCTACCAGGTGGGCGTGGATGGAGTGGGTGTGGCCTACTGGGTGGGTGTGGCCAGCTCTACATCGTTCGTGTCAAGGGTGCCTGTGGGGGCCTGGGCAGGAGTGGGACAGATCTGAGGGTCTCTGGCAGAAGGGGGTGGGACCAGGGCAAGTGCCAAGGCATGGTCCACTGGAGGAGCCTCACTGTTTCTGTCAGGCCATGTGAGGGAGGGGTCTGGATGGTGGTACGGGCTGCCCAGAGCCCTGGGCAGCAGAGGTCAAATGCCCAGCCTGGCCCTTGAGCACCTGCGGCACCAAGCCCAGCCCCACTTTTTCAAGGCTGCTGCTCAAGGTTCTCCTGGTTCCTCGCTGTTTCCAGACAGCCTTGTGGAGCTAAGACTGAATGTGTTTCAGGATAGATGGCCATGACAAAATTGTACATTGGCTCCCGGCCGGCCTGGGCCAGGGCCAAGGCACAGGGGGCCATTCCCTCACTGTTTCCAGGATGGCTTCGCGGGCCACATGAAACCACTTCGCGGGCCGCATCCGGCCCCTGGGCCTTGTGTTTGACATGTCTGTACTATTCTATGAAAGGTTTGTTATTAACTGGGAATGCATTAAAACAAACAAACAAATGGATTTCTGCAATTTATAGAATAGAATAGAATAGAATAGAATAGAATAGAATAGAATAGAATAGAATAGAATAGAATAGAATAATAACTTTATTGTCACTTTGAATGTACACTAACCGGCATGCATTAAAATGAAATTTCATTGCATTCAGCTCTCAAAGGGTCACCACCTCCAATATACACTACATAAATATGTCAAAAATAGATCAATACAGAATTATGCATAGACCCACGTATTGCTGAAGTTGCTCTAGTTAAGGTGAATGAGAAAAAGTAACTAGAACAAATACCTTTGAAATAGATGTCCTACATCCAGAGTGGTCTCCTCCCCTTGGGGGCTTCTTGCCTATCACAAGTGTCATCCTTGCCTTGAAAAAGGTGGCACAGGTGACTTCCTGGGACTTGGGGATTCATCCCATGGAAAAAAAAAACTATTGCCCAATTTTCATCAATGAACTTCAGAGTGAAACCCCATTTTTCTTTGAAAAAAAACTAATAGTGACTTTGCACTGAGTCCAGACTGGAACATTCTCTGGAGGTAAGGAAAGGCTCACTGTTGAGTTTTTGTTTTGTTTTTTTAAAGAAATCAAATCACTGTACTGATCTCTCTCTGTGATTTTGGATTAATGCAATTTAGTGGCAAGCCATAATTTTCCACACTTACTTTCATAATGTTTTATTGATTTTCTAATTTTACATTTAAGTATTTAAAAAGCAACGTGGTGACTGAGTTAATCAATAATTCAGTGACATACAAGTATCTTTAGTACAAGTCTCAAACTACCACATTAAATATTTCCTCTTTTCCCCTTAGTATTTACTATCTCATGTTTAAACTAATACAGTTCTTATTATATCAATTAAATAAAAATAACATTCTTACATTTATCAATAATTTTTAGCTTATACATATCCTGGTTATTTTAACATTCAGTCTTTATAGACAATCAATGTCCTAATTAGTTTTTCCCAATTTTTAATATTTAAATTTAACATTTAATACTTATAATTTCCAAGTTTTAAGTAACCAAAGTTCCTTTTATCACAATTTATCACAAAGTCTAATATTCAGGATACATGTCTTATCTATTTGAATATATTCTATTTCTCACTATCTTACATCATCTAATTAATAGTACAGTATAACATTCTTATTTTCTATTAATTTCCAAATGTCTTAAATTTAGTAACCAAAATTTCTCTTGTTTCAACATCAAATACTTCCTCTCTTTTTCTCTTAATGTCTACTATCTCATATTTAAGTTAGTACAGTTCTTATTATATCAGCTAAGTAAAAACATGTTTATTACATTTATCAATAGATTTTTAGCTTATATATATCTTAATTACTTTTACATTCAACCTTTACAAAACAAATCAATATTCAAATTTAACTTATAATATTTATTCTTCCAAGTTTTCAATGACTAAAGTTTTCTTTATCACAGTTCATAACAAAATCTAGTATTCAAAGTACACATCTTGTCTATTTGAGTATATTCTATTTTAATCCTCACTAATAAGTCAAAACTCCAATTTTCTTCAGCCTTATTCTAGCTTTCTTTCTTTGCCAACTCGCCTTCCATATCCATGATTTTAAGTCATCAAATAGATCTCCCTCTGTTATTATATATATTGTTTGAGATAAAAGAGGCCATCCAGTCGCCATTTTTTAGGAAGGGCTAACAAATCATCTCTCTATTTTTCCATCTCAACGTAGTTGCCCTGAAATGTTTATCTTCCCTTTGGTCTGTTCTTCTTCTTGATCCTCAGGTTTCTTCTGGTTTATATAGAAAGTCTTTTCCATTTTCAGTATTGTCAGTCCCTTTTCCATTAACTGTGTTTGTTGATCAGTTAAATCTTCTATCACAGTATTTGATTGTTCCACTTCTTCTATTATATTCTGTGTAGTTGATTCTTTAGTTGTAATCAAAGTTTAGGTTTGTATATCTAGGCTGACATCTTGTTCTTTTCTTATTTCATCAGAAGCTGTAAGAATAGTTTCATAAATTGCTTTCAACATAAAGAGAATCTGTTCCTGATCTTCATCCATGTTCTCTTAGTGGTGTGTTAAATTAAAAGCTTTACAATCAGAGAGTGAAAATAATTTTGGCACTAAGTAAAGAACACAGCTGGGCTTCTCACAGCTGATATCTGCCAAGGTTGCAAAAGTCTTACCTATAGTCTCTTTTAGACAATAACAAGTTGTAATATCAGGTTTAGCCATAAGATGTTGCCCATACCATTTAAGATTTTTTTTAAGTCCAAAATTTTTATAATCCTTTTTCCAATTTTATTTTTTTTTGTAAGTAAAAACCCAAATCTTTAATAAAAATAAGAAATCTTTTAGTCCTCAAATTTTAGAAAGACAAAAATCCAGTTAGAATCAGGTTATTCTTTTAGCATTTTAAGCTCCCCTGGATAGTCAGTCGCTGCTGTTTTTAGAGGGTGGGATAGAATTTCCCTTCCCTCTCTCCACAGGGGGGAAAATACTTTGGGCAGCTTATACAGGTAGAAAAAATAGTTAGGATTGAAGAGAGGTTCAGATCTCACCCAGTCTCATCCGCGCTGCTTTATAGGTGCCTGGTAGTAAGTTTGACTTCGGCTCTCTGCAGTCTAGTGACGGGCCATATTTTTATGGCCAGTCTTTTGTCTGGCTGTTTGGAGGGCTGCCCCAGATTGAGGGGAAGGGCTACCACCCTCCCGTGATCAAGCAGGGGTCCCCTCCTTGCTTGTCACCCCTACAGGGCGACTTTCGACCCTTTCCAGGGTCTCCCAGCGGTGCGAAATCGGACGTGGAAGGTGGAGCTCGCCTTCCGGCATCTGCGGAGGCTGCGGCGGCAAACCAGAAGTCCATAATTTTCCACACTTTTCAAAGCATGGCTGTGATTACAACCTGTGGTTGCAAATACCTCCCTGGACAGGAACAGATACAGAAATGATATAAGAAAGGAAAAGTTATTTGTTCCCTATGCTGGGCCACTTTTCTATTTTCCTCCATCAGCAAACTTTAGAGTGACCGTTCCTGATATGAACCTCGAGTGGAAAATTAACCTTTTCTCTTTTCCTCTCTCTCCTAGGCAATGGTTTTGTAGTTCCTTCCTTTTCTTTATTTACAAATAAATCCTCCTCCTGACATGAAGGGCAGGATCTTTTCTGCATTTTGCCCACACTGACATGGCAGCTGCCCTATTCCTCCTCCTTTTTAATTACAGCTTGCCTCTTGTGCCCTTTTGTATCTGATAATTAACATTTCTTCTACCCTCATTGTACAGTGGCAATTTATCTCTTGAAAAGTATGATTCACTTCTTGCCCTCCTTTATTTTTGCTCTGAAAGAGGGCAGAGACTTAAAATATTTTCAAAGGGGAAAGCTACTGTTGTCCTCTTCTGTAACAAGCCTTTATGAGCTGCTGCAACTACTAACACAATTATATACAATACATTTCCTTCTGCCATGTTATGCTTTATTAATGTTTTAACTTTCCTATCTCCATGGTTACTTGATGTTAAGTATTCCTGAGACAAGGAGGGGCTGAATATACATGGAGAAGATGCACCCAAAAGAACTATCATGGAATGTTCCCTTGGGGAGTTAATATAAACCAAAATATGTGAGATAATTCCTTTTCCTTAATGGATCTTGTTGACCAGTAACAATAACTGATTCTACATAGGGTGTGGACTTCCTCAAAGTTGAGGGCAGAGAGAGGTGTACCTCACTTCGGAAGGTGCAGACAGAGTCCAAGGAGGCACGAAGAACCATTTAGTTGATAAATCCACCTTTCCAAAAGTTTCATTGCATTGCTTTCACTACAGGTAGTCCTCGACTTATGGACACAACTGAGCCCAAACTTTCTGTTGCCAAATGAGATATTTTGACCTGTTTTACAACTTGTCTTGCCATGGTTGTTAAGTGAAGTTGTTAAGTTAATAACACAGTTGTTAAGTGAATCTGGCTTCCCCTTTGACGTTGCTTGTCAGAAGGCCTCAAAAGGGGATTACATGACCCCGGGACACTGCAACCGTCATAAATATGAATCAGTTGCCTTGCGTCTGAATTTTGATCACGTGAACATGGGGAAGCTGCAATGGTCATTAAGTGTGAAAAATGGTCATAAGCCACTTTCTTCAGGGCCATTGAACTTTGAGCAGTCACTAGATGAACTGTTGTAAGTCAAAGATTACCTGTATTCATTTTTGTTCATGTTGGTGTTTGGATTTTTAGAGGAGGTGGGTACTGGTACATTAACATTGGGGTACTGAAAGAGGTGTGATGGCCATTTCTCACATGACCTCAACATCACTAACATGTACCTATCACGTCAGCATGCAGAAACCTTCCCCTATTGTTCCCAGTACTTATGCAGGGGGTGGGGACCCATCACATGTTTCTTTTACATTAAAATGCCTCAACTTTCCAAAGTGGGCTGCATTGTGAATTGGATGACAGCAATGGAATCTTCTGTCATTCTTAATTTGAAAGTTCTCACAGGTTCGACGGCATGCAAAACCCAGCATGGGTCTGGGAAAATTGTTTAAGAACAAGCATGTTACATCAAATTGAATCAGATGAAGGAGAAAGGTGTACATGGGAGACAGAGGAACACTGAGGTTGAAAAATTAGGAAAAGCCATACAAAATCCATATAATAGCAATAGTAAAAGCCCAGGGCCTTTTGCCTTGGGGCAGCTATAATAATAATAAGATCCTTGGGGAGGACTCGATAGATGGACAAAAATGCCATATCCAGTTTTAAACATATGGCTGATTGTGCGGCCAACCATAATAATATGTCATGAGGATTCTCAGGACATACACATACATTTGCTATGAAATTTGATGGAATGGGAGCACAAACAAGCAGACATAAATTATTTATAATCTATCCTCCCCTCCCCCCCTCCGAGTGTTCCAACCTGTTAGAGTAAATTAGAAATGAACAGCACTTCAAATTACATAAAAGGAATAAAACTAACACAGACCTTAATATTAACAATCACAGTGAAAATAAAGTCTATATAATTATGAATGAATATATGAGTACATGCGGCTTTCACACAGAGTTATCTGAACATTCCAAGATTTTCAGTGGCATGAATATTTCATGCGAAACAGAAAGTAGTTCATTAAAACCAGTTGATGTTTTAATGAAAACATGACACACTAATTAGCAAGTTCATTAAGTGTGGGCTGGAAAGCATGACAATTAAGTGGATATATAGTTGGCTCAAAGGGCACTTGTCAATGGTGCCTCATTAGATTGGAGACAGAAATCAAATAGGATGTTACCAAGAGCGGAGTTGAGCCCTCTTATTGTTCAAGATTTTCATGCATAATTGGGATGCAAAACTGAACAAAGTTCTTGTTAAACTCTCAGATGATACAGATTTGGGTGGGATACATGAATACCTCCAAATTTAGAAATAAAATTCAAATAGATTTGGATTGTTTGGAAATAGGATTAAAAGTAAGATCATTAAATTTATTTAATAATAATAATAATAATAATAATAATAATAATAATAATAATAATAATAATAATAATAATAATAATAATAATAATAATAATGTTGGAAGGGACCTTGGAGGTCATCGAGTCAAACCCCCTGCTCAGGCAGGAAACCCTACACCATTTCGGACAAATGGCTGTCCAGTCTCATCTTAAAAACTTCCAGTGTTGGAGCATTCACCGCTTCTGGAGGCAGGTTGTTCCATTGGTTAATTGTTCTAACTGTCAGGAAGTTTCTCCTTAGTTTTAGGTTGCTTCTCTCCTTGATTAGTTTCCATCTGTTGCTTCTTGTCCTGCCTTCAGGCACTTTGGAGAATAGCTTGACTCCCTCTTCTTTGTGGCAGCCCCTCAGATATTGGAACACTGCTGTCATGTCCCCCCTCGTCCTTCTCTTCGTTAAACTAGACATACCCAATTCCAGCAACCGTTCCTCATATGTTTTAGTTTTTAGTTTTATTAAATTTATACCCCGCCCTTCTCCCGGAGGACTCAGGGAGCCTCCAGTCCCCTAATCATCTTTGTTGCTCTTCTCTGTACTCTTTCTAGAGTCTCAGCATCTTTTTTACATCGTGGTGACCAATTTACTTTGCTTAGGAAACAAAACATCCAATGAACAAGTATAGATGGAAGTTAGCTGGGTTAGTCTGAAAAAGAATGCATGTGAAAGAGCTCGGAACTATTGAATAGGAACTATTCTCCTATTGAAAAGAATATGAGTCAACAGTGTGATGCCAAGGCAAATCCAATTTTAGACTGCATCAACAGAAATATAGTTTATAAGTACAACATAACTCCATTGTTGTATTTCTTTTTGGTCAGACCCTATACAGACTATTATGTCTATTTCTGGGCACAATGCGTTAAGAAGGCTTCAGAGAAATTTGGAGCACTTTCAGAGAAAGGCAAGTGAAGAAGGACAGGAGGACAAGAAAAGCAGCCCTTTGAAGATGTGTTGGGTGTATGTAACCTTGAGGAAAGACAATGGAGAGGAAGTATCAGAAACCCCTTCAAATACCCAAGAAGTATGTCACACGGCAGAAGGTCAAGACCTGCTCTCACTCAGTCTGGAGTGCAGGGCACAAAATAATGGATTTCAGATTCTATCTGAAGGGAAGAAAAGACTTTCTAAGAGGAAAAACAGTTTAACAGTGAAACCAATTATCTAGAGAAGTGATGGGCTCCTTGTCACTCGAAGTATTCATGGGAAAGCCAGAGAGCCATCTGTCAAGGATGCCGGAATTCAGATTCCTGCCCTCAGCAGACGTTTAGACTTGATGAGGTTAAATGGCTTCTTCTTCTGGCTATGGATCTAAAGCGGCTGCCGATTTCTGATTTTTGTATTGGTGGTCACAAAGGATACCCAATGCAATTTAATTCTAGTTAGAGCCAATCCACTAAAATCAGTGGTACTTAAGTTAGTTCTGTTGGTTTCGGTGAGAAGAGCCAAGATAAAAATAAATGTGAATCCTGCTCAGTGTGTTGTGCAACCCATCCTTTTGTGTAATCCTTGCCAGAATCAGTGAGATCTATAGATTTTCTAAAGAGTGATTATATGACGCCTGAAGTTCAAAGGCAAATTCTTTCTCAATTCCAAATAGTAGGGCTGTGCAAAGTGTTCAAAAGTGGCACTTTTCAAAAATCATCAGGCAAGCAAAACACTCCTCCTCAGCTTCAAAACATCTGCATTCCCCAGCACAGAGTTGCTTTCAATTCTCTCCCCATCTGTCCACCCCTCTCTGTGCATGCAGAATGGCTCTGTTTTGCTGACAGTCCCATCCTAGTGGTCGTGTTTTCTAGACTTACCCAGAGAGAGCCAGAAATAACCTTTGAAGCAAATTGCACTCAATTTTTAATGCCCAACCTTGGGCTTTCTAAACTTACAAGTCCTGCTCAAAGAGCAGGAGGCAATTGTGGCTAGGAGGGCATTGTGAGCCAGTTGTGCCCTTTCCTGGATCATGAATCTTGTGCTCAGTCACTAATCTCTGGTCTTCTTGCATTTGTGCTCTACATGGGATTACTCTTGAAGAATATTTGGAAGCTACAGCTGGCACAGAATGCAGCTGTGCAGACAGTTTTAGGTGGCCCATGTAACACAACTCTTCATGAGCCCTGGTGGCACAGTGGTTAGAATGCAGAATTGCAGGCTGATTCTGCCCACAGCCAGGAATTCAATCCTGACTGGCTCAAAGTTGGCTCAGCCTTCCATCCTCCAGAGGTCAGTAAAATGAGGACCCAGATTGTTGGGAGCAGTATGCAGACTCTATAAACTGCCCAGAGAGTGCTGTAAAGCACTGTGAAATGGTATACAGATAATCCTTGACTTACAATAGTTCATTTAATGACCATTCGAAGTTACATTGGCACTGAAATAAGTGATGTATAACTGTTTTTCACAGTTGAAAAAGACCTTCCTAGCATCCCCATGATCCTGTGATCAAAATTCAGATGCTTGGCAACTGGTTCATATTTATGACTGTTGCTGTGTCCCAAGGTCATGTCATCCTTTTTTGCATTTTTCTCACAAGTAAAGTCAATGGGGAAGCCAGATTCACTTAACAATCGGGTTACTAACTTATCAACCGCAATGACTCACTTAACTGAGCCAAGAAAAGCCATAACTCACTTAACAACAGAAATTTTGGGTTCAATTGTGACCATAAGTCGAGGACTAAATGTGTAAGTCTAAGTGCTACTGCTACCATGAGCTTCACTAGTTGTTGGTTTGCTTCCAGATCCAATTCAATTTGTTGGTCAGTACTTTTAAAGCCGTTTGGGGCAGGGGTCCCCAACTCCCAGGAACCGAGCCTCACAGCTGGAGGTGAGTGGCGGGTGGGCGAGTGAGTGAAACCGAAGCGATCTGCCTCTCTCTCCCCCCGGTCCGTGGAAAAATTGACTTTCACGAAACCATTCCCTGGTGTCAAAAAGATTGGGGACCCCTGTTTTATGGCACAGGTCTAGGCCAGGGGTAGGAAAACTTGTCTCTTTTATGACTTGTGGACTTTGCTGGCTGAGGAATTCTGGGAGTTGAAGTCCACAAGTCATAAAAGGGCCAAGTTTGACGACCCCTACTTTAACACTTCAGAAAGATAACCTGGCAGTATCTGAAGTCAACATGACTTAGAGGGCATTTGGCTTGCTTCTAAAATTGCCAGCAGCTTTGTTAATTATGACCTACAACAGAGGAGCATTTTTAACTGAAGGTACCACTTTTCTCCGTGCAGAGTTACACACAAATAGCAGGCACCAAATCATTGAACCGCGATCGGCATTTGGAATGAGTGCCGAGCGATACATCCTCCACTCCATAAACAGATCGCTGAACCATTCCCTGCCCTTTAGTGTTGGGCCATCAATATGCATTTGAAATAATTATATAGCAATCCACAACTTAGGGAATCAAAGCACAAGCCACTCGCGCCTGTTGTAGAGACGTTGTAGATTCCACTTATTGCTTCATGGATGATCAACTTTCCAAATTTGAACCTGCTACTCAATACTGCAGATCGGTTTGCTATTGAGTAACAGCATTCAGCCTTGACACTCTGTTGGAGAGTGTCCCGGCATCATAAAACAAGGCAGCAGTGGAAAGCACCAAAACAGTAATTGCAGATCGTCAACCTGACCTTCACAGCTTCCACACAGTAACTGTATTCCTGGGTATAAATTATCTGCTGGCATTTCAATCTCTGGTTGATCCACCAATCAACTATGTGCTAGGCTGGCAAAATGGAAAATTGTTCACAGATTTGATCAGCAAATTGCCCTTCCATATTTCATGGCTACTGTATGTAACATGAAGAGATGGCTGAGAAATGCAGCAGCTAATTTTCACTTACTCTTGTCAACAAGAACTTCCCTGGAAAAGCAACAAGAAAAGTCAGACGCGTAGGGGTGGGAGGGAGACTATATGAAAATTTTGGAACAAATCATTACATGTTGTTACCAGCAAAGCTGGCCTCCACTTTGTAGACCCTGCTTTTGTTTACTTTTGTCAATGAGAAATTTCCTGGAAAAACAACAGGAAAAGTCAGAAGCATAGGGGAAGGAGAGAGAGTATATAAAAAATTTGGAACAAGCCATTTTTTTTTTTCATGGATGAGGTGAAACAAACTGTCCATGAACATTTCTCAAGATGTCAGCGTGAGCTTTTGATGGAATGTGTGCAGTGAAGCAACCCAATATAACCCAAATTTGCCCATTTCCATTTTCACTAAAGTCCACGTTCATGTAATAAGTGTTATACCTGAGCAAGGATAATGTCAGCCCTTTAAGGTAATCCAGACAGGAAATCATGAGTAGTAATGCTATCTTTACTGTAAGGTTATAATAACAGGATCTTGCAAATCTGAAAGAACTTCCTTCCTCTCTCCCCTGCCTTTACTTTCCAGAGAACTAGGGAGGGTCCCTTGCGAGATGCTTTCTCCACGCTCAGTGCTTCTTTGGACTCAGACTTAATTCATCAGAACATTGTCCAGGCTGCAGCTCTTCTGCCTGTCCCCCAAGGTTATTCCCACAGCCATTACAAATGTAAAACCCATCTTGATCAAGTCTGACAACAAAATGAGTTTGTGAATATGTTGAACAAATCTGACTACAATAACAGATGCCTAAACTGGAATAAAAACAACAAACACACTAATTCTGTTTATGTATATATAGCTGAAAAATGTTCAAATGCCAGACAGCTGACTGAAAAAGGATTCTATGGAATATATGGGAAATTTAATCTGCCACAAAAACTTTACTCTCCACCAGTTTTTGGGTAGTTTGCGCAACCGATAAAGCCCTAGATCAGAAATTCTGGGAGTTGAAGTCCATGAGTCATAAAAGAGCCAAGGTTGCCTACCCCTGCCCTAGATGAGTAGGTACAGGTGATCCTCAACTTATGACCACAATTGAGCCCAAAATTTCTGTTGTTAAGTGAGACATTTATAAAGTGAGTTCTGTCCCACTTTACGACGTTTCTTGCCACAGTTGTTAAGTGAATCATTGCAGTTGTTAAGTTAGTAACCTGGTTATTAAGTGAATCTGGGTCCCCCATTGATACTTTGCTTGTCAGAAGGTCACAAAAGGTGATCACATGACCTTGAGACACTGGAATCCTCAAAAATATGAATCAGTTGCTTTGATTACATGACCTTGGGAATGCTGCAACGGTCGTAAGTATGAAAAATGGTCATAAGTCACTTTTTTCAGGACCGTTGTAACTTCAAATGATTACTAAATGAACTGTATTTCCTGTATTAGGGTTTTTTCAATTAACACTAATTTCTTATAAATAATCCAGAGTTTCTGATCTGCAAGAAATGTCATTCTCAGATACCACTGAAAATAGGTTTGAAATTGAAGGATTGAGATTTTTTCATCCATTAACTGCTTTTTTTTCTGCAGTGCTTTTTGGAAATACGATGTGACTGTGTGAACATCTGATTTTGCTCCCCAAAGGATCTGAGGTCGAATTCTTTAGCGTTTCTTGTTTCCAGCTCTTCTTTTTTGTTTGAGGCATAGTGCATTAGTTCAAATTAAGTGGGGACCTGCTGTCTTCTTAAATTAGAATTCTTCTCCTCTAAGTTTGCTCTTCAGAACTTCAGAGGACCTATAAAAAACATGTCAAGTATGACCTCCTAATACTTCTTTTCTATTTGAAACGTTCAACCGATCCAAAAGTGATACAGCTAGTCCTCGACATATAGCTACAATTGGAACAGGGAGCAAGGCAGTCTTTAAGTGAATTACACCTGATTTTACCACCTTTTTTGCCATGGCCATTAAATGAATCACCATGGTTGTTAAGTGAATCATGTAGTCACTAAGTCAATGTCCATTGCTTGTTGGAAACCAGCTGGGAAGATCAAAAGTGGTGATCATGTGATTCTGGGATACTGTAACCATCATAACTACCTGCCAGTTGCCAAAGGCACAAATTTTGATCATGTAACTGTGATGACTTGGTGATGGTTATAAGTATAAGGAGCAGTTTTAAGTCTTTTTTTTTTTCACCACTGTTGTAACTTTGAACAGTCACTAAATAAATGGTCATCAGACTACTTGCATTGGCCTCCATAGAATCAGTTGGTTATGTGTTAAATTCCTTTAAGATTGTAATCCTCCTAGTTTTTATTTCAAATACAGATCTGGGAAAATTTAATTCTACTTATTGAACCAAATTTTCATCATCACCATTTATCTATATACTACTAAAACTCTTGTGTCTTTTTGTTCATAACCCTTAAGTTGGGTGAAATAGTGTACGACGGGGCAACAATTTTTGAATCAACATCTCTCAAAATGGGGTAACTTACAGAATGAGTTCAAACTCTGGGACCCATGGCTCACATGGGATTGAAATCGGGCAAAGATGTGGGGCCATTTCAGGAAACATCAATCATTTCCTACTATCCTTTCCAGAATGCTGTATTTTGCCTGGCACAAGGCAAGAAGGGAAGGGTGCCTCCACATCCGTTTTCCTGCCTCCCTCTGGCCTCTGTGCCCAATTGGCTAGTAACCAGGCTTGGTGGCAAACGGCAATTGGCTGCTTTGAAACCAAGGCTGCTAGACCAGTGGTTCTCAACCTGTGGGTCGGGACCCCATTTGGGGTCGATTGACCATTTCATGGGGGTCGCCAAGCAAGGCTGTCCGCCATTTTTTTTGTCCGCCATTTTTTTTGTCTGCCATTTTTCCCCCCTTTTCCAGCGGGTGCCTTACCTCCCTTGGGCTGGGCCAGCTGGTGGTCGGCCTGCTCCGTCTCTGCCGCTTGCCAGCTACGCCTCGGCCGGCGCAGGGGGCGGAACCACGCATGTGCGGCGCTCCCGGGCAGGGAAAGTCCTCGACTTACGACCGGTTGGGTAGTCCTCGACTTACGACCGGTTTAGTCCTCGACTTACAACCGGTTTAGTCCTCGACTTACGACCGGTTTAGTCCTCGACTTATGACCGGTTGGGGGTCGCGGCATTAAAAAGGTTGAGAACCACTGTGCTAGACTGATGGCAGACTCCCCCTCCTTCCCCCTTGCTCTCTGCTCTTTGTCATGGTTTACATTATTGTTCTATTCTTTTACTTCTGTTCTTGTTTACACACCTTTTCATTTTTCTTCTTTTTTATTATTGTAAACCAGGGGCCGCAACCTTTTGGGCACTGGATTCTGTGGAGAGAGGTTTTTCCGCAGACTGGAAGGGGCCTAGTTTCATGTGCTGCCCGCATTTCGCGGAGGGGGCTTCGCTTGTTTGCGTGGCCCGGTTGCTGGCATGCTGTGGCCTGGTGCCGGTCCATGGATCAGGGGTTGGGGACCCCTGTTGTAAACCACCTGGCAAGATAGGCGGCAAATAAATTTAACAAATACATAAATGCATTTGAAATTTCTTAATGACAGTGGGTGGCGAGGGAAGGACAAGGGATTGACATGGTTACCTGTTATGAGTAGGGCTGGCTGGGGGTCACTGGAGATTAATGAGTGATTATTCTTCCTCCCTGGAGGGAGGAGAGCCTTGGGGACATGCTGGGATGAGGTTTGGTGATGCAGTTTTCCTCATAGTGTCTTTGTTCTGCTTTACTTAAAAATTTAATTTATTATATGTAGAATATACATTTTAAATAGCTGAATATTAAAAATTATCTATGCGGGTACTTGTATCTACATTGGTACTTGAAAATAGTGTTGCATACTTTTAATGAAGACAAAGACCTTGCTAAGGTTTATAATTGCTCAAAAATGGGAAAATTAATTTGTTACTGGAGCAATTTCCCCTCCTCCTTTCTTTTTCTTTTTTCTTTTCTTTTCTTTTCTTTTCTTTTCTTTTCTTTTTTCTTTTTGATCTAAGTTACTCTTACTGTTACGGATTGGACAACCATTTGTCTGAAATGGTATAGGGCAGGGTTAGGCAACCTTGGCTCTTTTATGACTCATGGACTTAGCTGGCTCAGGAATTCTGGGAGTTGAAGTCCATCAGTCATAAAAGAGCCAAGGTTGCCTACCCCTGGTATAGGGTCTCCTGCCTGAGCAGGGTGTTGGACTAGAAGACCTTCAAAGATCCCTTCCAACTCTGTAATTCTGTTAATCCCCCAACAAAGTGGCAGGCAGTTCTATGGGTCAGCTAAGGAGGAGAAGGGGATGGCCTCATTTGGGGACCTGCTGAGGGTTGTGAGGGGAGGGGAAAAGGCACCAGACACTACATGGAAAAAAAGATGATCCAACATGTCGCGGGTTGTCTGGCATTACTATTAAAAGCACATGAAAGGGGAAAATCTTTTTCTTTATTAAACCTATAGATACAACACATTAATCTTTTAATGTGTAACAAAATGCAATGTAGTTGGAAACAACTTTTAAAAAATTAACATTTCAATTAACTCAGCTAACAAGTTAATAATCTGCTGTTATTTTTAAATTACTCATGCCCTGGCAAGTAACAAGGCAGAGCAATTGGGGATCGTTTGAAATGTCAAATGGCTCCACTTAATTTATGTATGAATTTGATCTTTCCTGTTTGAATACCCAGAGGATCAGGTACATGTGCAGAGGGATGTTTACTCCATCCACTGAATATTAGGTATTTTACATTTTCATACATGAGTTGTTACTCTAATTCAGGCTGTTCAAAGTGATCCAAAGTAGGTTGATTAAAATTGTACAATGCAAACTTACATGTGAGATTGGCAAAAGACAAATAATTAATTCAACTTCTTACATAATTTAATCTTTTCAAATATTCAGACTGTAGTTCTTAAGAATTTGACTCATAAATTAATTTCCTTTACCTTGTAATCTACAGGCTCTGAGATAAATATAAAAAGTATTAGAAAAAGGAATACATGGCTTTACTGAGCCAACAGATCTTGTTGCCAGACATATATGCCAATGGGCAATTCACCTTCTGCTCCTTAAACTCAAATATTTGTCATCTCCCTCTACCCAGGCTTCAGATGTAAAGGAATCACTTTCTCCTAAACAAAGTTAAATGGGCTATCAAGCATATATTGTGATCATTCCCTCATATACTTCATTTATGTACATCCAAACATAATATGCTTTGAACACAATTTGTAAGCCCTGGAGATTCACACCAGACCAATAAGTACTTCTTCTCTGCTGGTTTCATAATTTCAGTTTCCTTGTTAGCTACTTCTGAGATCAAGTCAAAAATACTCAGAGTTCTATATTGGTATTAAGAAAAACACCTCAATTCATATGTTGACTAAACATGCCTGCATAAGGCACGGTGTGTATAATGAGGGAGTTATTTACTGAATATAAGCCATAATCTATACTAAGATATACATTATCACACTCAAGGTGGTTGATAAATTAAGAGGCAATCATCCCACCTCCCCCAACACACATCTGCTCCTTCCCTCCTCAACTTTTGATTATAATTCTATTTTTCATTGTCATTTCCATGTTTACTGTTTTAGAAATATTTATCTTTTATGATTTTAATGTTTTTAATGCTGTAAGCCACCCAGAGTTGCTTCAAAAGGAGATGGGCAGCAAATAAATTTAATAAATAAAATATTTAAAAAATTAAAATATAAACACTTTACAACTGCAATGGCTCCATTGACACCCCAGATGAATCCCAGAGCTTATAAACTATTCTAATTTTAGCTTAACATGGAAATTTCCCCTTAACCATTTGAATCAAATCTCTAAAGGTGGCGTATCTTAATGGACACCTGCCTCTACATCAACATTTGAGTAAGGAAAACTAAGCCAATCACAAAACTATCATTTACCTTCTCATAGTATTCCCTCCACCTCCACACCCCTCCCAATTTTCTTCTGTTTTGAGGAAGAAACAGCAGGAAAAAAAGAATTTGATCCCCAAGATGCTGCATGCCTTTTTCTTTTTCTTGTTCCCTCATCAAATATAACTTTCTTTGTCACCATTCCCGAATCAGAAACTGGAACGTTTCAATTATCCTTTTAAAGGCAATTTCTGTTGGAGCTTAGAACTTAAGAAAAAAAACGGGTCTGGCTGACACTGATCTTCGAAAGCATGACGGGATTTAAAAAGCCATAGCTGTTTGCTAAATAACATGCAAAAAAGCCTCTGAGTGCACATGGCAAATAGCCCCAGAGCTGCATAGCTGGGACTCCTTGCCACCTCACAAGGCAGGGTGCATCATCAGCATCGGTTCCTTTTGCGTGAAGCGCATAAGGTAGCAAGTTTCTTCCAATGAACCCTAAAACAGGGTAAGATAAGATAAGTTGGTGGAGGGAGTTGGAGGCAGCACCTTACCTTACCAAGGCTTGGAGTTCAGAGGGACCAAATCTAGAAAGACTTTTCTTGGCTAACAACCAGTGGAATTCAGCAATAAAAATTCTGGTCCCTGTTACCATCAACATTTGAGGACTATCTATAGTTTATATCAGGAATGTACTAAGCTTAAGGTGTGGCTGTGAATTTTGTGGGTACCAGTGATTGTCAGAAGTTTGCTCTCCTCCCTGTGTTCTTATGGAGTACAGTCCTGATAGGACAGTCTTTTTCTTTGGATGAATCTGGAAGCCAGAGCTCGGCACCAATGAATGTCTTTGACCCTCTCCCTCCCCCTCTCAAAATTAACCCTCTATACAAAACATCATAGACTATATATTTCCCTGGGAAATATTGGTGATAAAAGTATTTTATACGTATTTTTCTCAGCATGCGAATTTTTGGCAAACAGTTGCTTAAAGTACAATGCATTCTTGTTCATGCTTTAGCATGCATACCCTGTTTTAGCCGCAGGCATGTATTTTAGCATGCAGATGCATCCTGGGCTTTTTTTGTCTTCAAGGCAGGTCACTTGGGGGAGAGTCAGAAGCTATACTTTTGGGCCATTTTTTAGCACTGTGAGTTGCAGTGGGCATATCAAAAATCTAACAACATTACTGGAGAAGGCAGTAGTCTAACAGAGTGCATCCATGAACACCCCTTAGCAGTCAGAAGAAATGATGAAAACTCCTTAATTTCACAATACATGGACAGACTGAATCATAGTTTCAGTTGGGGAACTAAATTAATTCAGATGCAGTAGCAGCTGACCACCAGAAACAGGAAATGTAGCACTACAATGTCCAAACAATGCATTTCAATCGCAGAACTGGATAACAGAATAACAGAATAGGGAGGGACTTGGAAGTCTTCCAATCCAGCGCTCTGCTCAAGCAGGAAACCCTGTACGATTTCAGACAAATGGCTGTCCAGTCTCTTCTTAAAAACTTCCAGTGTTGGAGCATTCACAACTTCTGGAGGTAAGTTGCTCCACTGATTAATTGTTCTCAATGTTAGGAAATTTTTCCTTAGTTCTAGGTTGCTTCTCTCCTTGATTAGTTTCCATCCGTTGCTTCTTGTCCTGTTCTGTAGTGCTTTGGAAAATAGGTTAATTATGATTAGGGACATGAAATAGATGCATCCTTATCTCTACATCAACCAGTTAAATTTTTACTTTCCATAACAAAGACATCTATTTGATATCACTTCACAGTTTAGGGTAGTTATTTATCAAATAAATTCTTTACATTCTAAGGCTTGTTTTGGCAGCAAACGTGTTTAAACACTAAATCTTAGGACAAAATTAGCTACTTTTACACAAATCTGCCTGTCTCTGTGCCTCTGTTATGGCTATTTGCCTAGAAGAACTTTTAATACAACATTATTTAGTCATGCTAATGATTAATTATATATAATGGATGCCATAATTAATATCTAAGTGTGTCTTTAATGGCAAGATGCCTCTCAAGAGTTTGCCTAATTCAGTGTTTTGTAAATTTCTCCTGCCTGAGGTGTGTTTTATTTGCTATATTCAAACTGAATTAGCAAAAATGAACTCTTAGAGAGTTGGCAATGAATACTTCCCCCCCTTAAGCTGGTTCTAGTGCATATTCAATATTTCAGTTCTTTCTAAGGCAACCCTTCTACTGTTAAATTTTAGGACGAATAACGTTTGGTTAAAATCTGCCTTAGAAATTTTTTTGAAGTTATTCTCCTATGAAGGAAGCTTCTGGTTTTTCTATGTATTTTCAAAGTGTTTGAAAATTATTTTCAAGTTTTTCTCGGTGGAATTTTTGAGATTATTGTATCACAGTGGGTGGCAGAGGGAATGGCATCCCTGTTTTCAGTTACACAATCCTGCACTTTGACACCCCCATGAATACTCATCCTTTCCAATTGCAAAGGAGAAGTTTTCTTGGAAGATCTTCCTTAAAGTGATTCAGGACCCCTGGAGAGATGTTTACACAATGCACCATTCGGCCACACTGGACAAAAAAAAAGACCACAAGCCATCTTAGAGAACCTCTGGAAATGCTCTTTTCCTTTGAAAGAAATTTCACAAAACACTTTTCTTTCAGCAGTTAGAAGAAAACGCCGGACAATTTTTCTGCACTATAATGGGCATCATAAACTCAGCAGAGGTATATCTGAGGGAGACAACAAATTGCCCTCCCGTCTAATGCAAAAAAGAATCCATTACATTGTCCCCACTCTGAGACAAGCATGAGACCTTGCCTACCCTTGATTCTGAGGATTTCAGGTCAGAGGCCTACCAGAAGCCCAGTTTCCTTGGGCCACCAATTTCAGTGACTGATTATCTTCAACAGAAGCAACTTTTTTAGATTCAGGGAAGAGCCTGTCACTCTGACTGAACTGCAATTCTATTTAACGCACAATCTATCGCTGGAACAACGTTTTAAGTTTTCATCCTGTTAGCCTGTAGATCAGTGTTTCTCAACCTTGACAATTTTAAGGCATGTGGACTTCAACTCCCAGAATTCCACAGCCAGCAATGCTGGCTGTGGAATTCTGGGAGTTGAAGTCCACATGCCTTAAAATTGTCAAGGTTGAGAAACACTGCTGTAGATCGAGTTCCACTCGGAGCTGTCCAAGGTGTTAACTCGCATCCTAATTCTTGCTGTGTTTTATTTTATTTTGCTTCGCTGAAGCTTCAGTTTTGTCTTGCCTTGCTGACTCTACCCTGCCTCTCTGAACATCAGACTTTGCCCTGTTTTACCGGACAGTGTTAAGTATTTCCTGCTTCGATCATAACGCTACCCCTGTTATAACCATTGTTTGAATCGGGGGCTGACTTGAAGAAGATCAGAGCTGTGAATCATACAGAACTTGAACCATTGGGTGGGTGTAAAATTGATTTGGAAAACACAGGATCAGCTGCTGGATTTCCTGATCTGAGGTAATATATAAAAAGATTTCTTTTTTAACCTCCTCCTTCCTGGTGTGAATTCAAGAAGCACTTCAGCCCGCTTCTCACTTTGAGTCTTTAAATGCTTTTTTTTAAAAAACACAATAGAAAACAGTCAATAGCAAGCTACCCACAAACCGTTAAGTATCCATGACAGCATGTGTAAAGCCAAGGAATGTTCTCAAAATGTCTTCTTTGTGTGCATAGACAGAGTTGCTACTTATCTGAAAAAATAGCCTACAGCTGAAAAACGTATGGCCAACCAAGTCATAGGGCCCTCTAACCATGTCTTTTTTTTCTCTTCTTCTGCATTTATTTTCTTACATTGACCTAAAAATCCTCTAAACCAAGCATGGAGACCTTCCAGCCATGGTCTAAATCTAGCCTATCAAAGAAGGGAGGGTCATCTGATCCACAAATACTTTGGCCCCATCTCACACCCACAATTCTTCTCAGGTTCTCTGCCGTCTCCCTAGGCTCTATAAAGCTTCCTGCAGATAAGATCCTTTCCTGTTCACACGGCAATCCTCTAAAAGACTGTGATTTGGACCAATCGGCAATCTTGGTTAAGATTTCTTGCAAGAGGGAGGGGATTTATTGCTTGGGAGCAGAATGGGCCAACTCACCACGGCCAACGCAGTGCGGCCTACTTGCCATGGCCAACTCACCATGGGACAACGCTCCGCAGGACAATTTAACCAATTCAGTTTAATTATTTAAAACAAATAAAACATTATTTTATTTTTTCTCGTTCACATTTCATTCTGCCTCTTTTCTTTAACGAGCCTATCCCACCATTTCTTTGATATTAGTGTAATGCTTGTCCTGTAGCAAGTTGTCCCATGGCGAGTTGGCCATGGTGAATTGTCATAAAGCTGCTTGGGAGGGAGGGAGGGAAGAAAGAATCTCATTGAACTCTGTGATCCCTTAAAAAATAATTCCCTCTGGTGCGATGAGATTTTAAAATAAGCTCCCTGGATCAAATAGAAGAGCTTGGAAAACCTGTTAACAGAGGTCAATGGGAATGTGGGTGGCAGGAGGGGAGATATGTGTTGGAAGGAATGAACAAGAGGAGGGGGTGACTAAGACTGGAGAAAGAGTAAACAATGAGGATGGCCTCCACGGTATATTTCCCAGCCACTTTGGACTATGCCTGCTTCTGAAATGTTTGCCTGGAGCTAATTCAGTCCTTTAACTTAAAGAGGCTACCCATTCCTACAGTAAGTGATTGTGAATAATCAGCTAAGGAGCACAGCACTCAGGAGAAATGTGGGTGTAGCTAAATCTTCTCTTATTTATAATAAAAATTTATGGGGTGTGCGGCAGAACTGAATTTATGGAGGAGTGGTGGGATATTATGTTCACATATATACTTATTACTTCCACTTTATTGCCAAATGAGATCCCCTTCTGTTCCTGAAATAGAGCACAATCAATTCTTTTAACTTGTATTTTGATGAGCTGTGAACAAGAAGAATAAACTAGAATTTGAATTATTTAATGGAGATATTTTTCATCACAAATAACCGTTGCTGGAATTGATTCCTCCAAATCAGGAATGCTTTGAGTAAAGCAAGAGGAAGTGATATGTTAAAGCTAAGAGGGAGATTTGAGGTTGTACAAGGAGGTTTGATAGAACCAGGAGTATTCAGGGAAGCAGAGATGGGTGGGATTGCCTTAAAGATCTTGGTGACATATTCAAATATTTCATTTGTGTAAAAATTTGCAGCAAAGTAGCCCCAAATGACTAGGAAACATTTAGATTCACTTTAGAAGGGGAGAACCACTTTGGCAAAAGGGCACACTTTTCTACACTCAAGTATTAGCAAAGGATTTGCAAGCCACATGGTGGTGAAAAAATAAAAAAAGAGATAAAGTTAACCTTTATTGTTATTTTTTTATTGTGGGCACACTGGCACACATTAAAAATGAAATTCTATTTCATAAGAGACAGACTACTGTTTTGATGGAATCTGAGAGAAACATAGAAAGCAGAGATTAGGTCTATTTAGGTGTGTTACCATCTGCAGATCTAATGTTGGAATATTTAAGATCTACATTCCTACTCTACAGAACTCATGTTTACCCACCCCTGAAATACTTCTAAACAAAGGTAAGCCTCTGTCACCCTTTTTGGATGCACAGGTGTGCATTCTCTTAACAACTTCTATATGAGGAAAATGTGTTTCATGTTGCAGGTTTCAGCTTTGGTTTTTGTCCCACAACACTGCACGCGAATATGTAAGGTATGGCATCTGCATTGTGACATCACAGAGAATATTTCATTGCTTTTCTTCCCTTTCCCTCCTTGCAGATGCCTAAGTTTCAAAGGAAGTTGGACCATTGTGCCAAGCGACTGAAAAGTGCTGTTTGAACAATCAGATTTTTTTTAAATGGGATTACCTTATGTGTTTTAGTAAAATAAGCATTTGACAAATGCTATGTGCAGATTTACAAAACAGTAAAATAAAAATGATAGTCGGGACAGCTGGCAATTCTAGATGCATCAGAAAAGAAGACAGCCAAGAAGTGATCACAGCAGTGGTGGAGAATCTGTTTTTGCTCCCAGCTTTCGGGTGCTAGTTTTTGCGCTCCTGACCTTAGCTTATCAAATTATTTTTCTAGGACTGTTAGCATACCAGAGTTTCAGCAATCATCTTTATCTGCTGGTGGTCCTTTGGAGAACCACAGACAAAAAAATGAACTTTTATCTCCCTTTGTGACTGGGGAGCATCTGTTATACAAAAACATCTATTACTTTTCAAACAATAATGAAGCTGTCCAGAAATCTGATTTCTTCTTTATCTATATCTACATTTTCTTTATTATGCATTTCATTCTCTGACTATTCTTAAAGGTTTCTGTAGGTTTTCTGTGCCTATATTGGCCCTTTCCCTCAATTTCTATAAATGTTACTTCCTCCAGGTTTGAACGTCTTTGGTGCTACATCTGTTGCCTCCCCACCTGAGCTCTTACAAGGATTTTGGCATCCCTCAGTTCCTGGCTGGGAGGGTAAAGATAGGCACAGCTGTAGGTGTTGGTGTCTCTGCTGGGTTGTGTTTCTCTGCACACAACTCAAAGCACCACTTGCTTCTGAACCAGATCCTGTTTCCTTAAGTGCCCCCCAGTCATTTGTTACACATTGGCTCTGGCTTCATGCACTTGGCACCTTTCACTTTGTTCAGCTCTCACAATGTTTGCCTGCAGAGTGAACAAAGCAGTGTTGCGATGCCACATGATGCAAGCGCCAACACTTTTGGCAACATCATCACGCTCAGGGAAATGGGGGCTGCACCCCAACATAGTGACACTCCTGATATCGTTCTATTCCTCCTGGTCCCCCTATGGAAGACTGCTGCCTTCTGCACATACAGACCCAAACACACTGCCTCCTTCCCATGGATCCATATCAAGGTATCTGGAAATCTTCTTCTTTTTCAGCTGGACCATGGTGATGGTTCAACTTCTTATGGGATTAAAAAGGAGAAGGGAAGGAAGGATTCACACAGCTATGATGTTCTCCTTCCATAACATGTTTGAAATACAAAAATGAGGAGAGGGTCATTCTCTCCTCCCCAAGGTGAAGCTGGCCCCAGCCTATTAGCCTACTGTTGAAATTTCTCTGGATATAGTTTTTCCAGCAGACCTGGGGATCCCTTGGAAATGGAATCTGCAAGATGCCTTTACTGAGTATGAGTAGTACTACATCTATGTTTTATTGTTTTTATTGGTTATTTAAGGTGTTTTCCTATTGTTTCATTGATAAATAAAATTAAGCTGCAAAAATCAACAGAGTGCAGAATATTGCAAAGTACCAGATGTAGCTCCTTCTTCATCAAAAAGGAATTCTTTAGGGCTCGAAAATTGAGTGAACATTGCAGCACTTACTGTGATCACTCATTCATTTCAAGCAATTCTTTTTCTGTTGAAAGAGAGTCATTTATAAGAAAATGTTCTTGATTTCTTCTGATAGTAATTTGGCCCGTGGACATTTTCGTTAAGATCGAAAGTGTTCTTAGCTATTCCTGAATGTGTCATTGAAAATCCACAACAATCATCATTAAAGTTTATTTTCTTTCTCTTCTAAATAGATGAATAACTGGCTTTAAGGTGCACTGTACTGGATTCATTGACAAAGAATCAGCTTTCATGAAAAGAATGGTAAAAGGGTTTGATTACTTACGAAGAGCAATTTCTTTGTGATAAGCTACTGGTCTCCAAAGTTGATTACGAACTAGTCAAAATGCTACTGCTATTACAACATTCAGGCATTAATATTAAACCCTAAGTGGGTAAACAGGAAAAGTTACTACATACTTGTCAGCTTCAAATGTGAAGACCATTTGCCCAAAACTCTTGGAAAAAGCTACGCTCAAATAGTCAGAAATATGTTGCAAAATCAAGCAACAGTTTCTAGAATAAAAGTGAAAAAGGCTTCTAGAAGCAATTTCTATTGTCTGTTGATTAAACAGTCCTCTCTCAGTTATTACTGTAAAGAACTTATAGTCTCCATCACACATTCCTCTTCAAATCACTTGAGACAAAGATAGCTATGCTGTTCTTTATTGTACAAAACAAATGTTCATATAAGAACAAAGGTGATGTTTTGAATAATACTATAATGGAACAGGCCTATCAATAAATCCTAGCCACTTTGTGCCATTTTAAAAGAATGAGTGACTTAAAAATTAATTATTATTATTCCAGTGCTGGATAAATCATGCCTCATTTTTTCTTTCTTTCTTTCTTTGNATGCTGTTCTTTATTGTACAAAACAAATGTTCATATAAGAACAAAGGTGATGTTTTGAATAATACTATAATGGAACAGGCCTATCAATAAATCCTAGCCACTTTGTGCCATTTTAAAAGAATGAGTGACTTAAAAATTAATTATTATTATTCCAGTGCTGGATAAATCATGCCTCATTTTTTCTTTCTTTCTTTCTTTGATTGTTTCATATCTCAGCTCATTGGTATGTACACTTTATC
Source organism: Protobothrops mucrosquamatus (assembly GCF_001527695.2). Taxonomy (NCBI): domain Eukaryota; kingdom Metazoa; phylum Chordata; class Lepidosauria; order Squamata; family Viperidae; genus Protobothrops; species Protobothrops mucrosquamatus. The sequence goes on along the minus strand of NW_015387245.1, from coordinate 91,807 downwards.
TTTGTATCTTATGAAGGAAGAGACTCTGGAGACCATTCTCTCAAGTCTTTTTAGTTTCAAGAGAGGCTTGTTAGCTGGGATATATAGCCTATTCAAAAACTTTAAAACCACTCTTTAGTTACCAGTCCTAACAGCATCGGCTGAATGATGTTTGTGCCTATCAATTAAGTAGTACAGTTGCACAGTGATAATATCCAAGAATTTGGACTACAATTGAGAATTGGAATTGACAGGAATACCTGCAAGAAAACTCAGATGGATAAAAGCCCCCACACACACTTTTTCCTGCTAAGTTTCAATACTGCTCTCTGGCCCCAAAGGTGGGGAGTTGGCATCCCTGCTTTCAGTAGGAAATGACGTAGGGGAAAGAGAAAATATGGACTCAATTAGGCAAATAAATTATCCCCTCCTCCACACATTTCCAGGGAAAATAAACTTTCAGCTCAGCCAGAAAACATTGAGAAGGCCATGGGATACTGAGATGAATGTTCAGAAGATAGAAGGAAAATATAGGCTCTGGGAAGAAAGGGCAGGTTTCAGGTTAAACCCAACAACAACATCTTTCTAGGGGGGAAAAAAACACTATGTTCATGAAATAGGATTCTTTGTGCTCACAAAACCGAGTGTCTTTGTAGCCCTGCCCCATTTTCTCATAGTTTTATTCTAAGTATTTCATTAAGCATGATGTGCTATAACCAATCAAATGCTTTGCAAGATGTTTACTCTAATTTGCATAACTTTCCAAAGAGAGGTTTCATGCGTTCTTTTGGGGGAGGCTGTCCTTCCCCTTTGGTAACTTCAATAAACCAATTTGGGTTACAATGGAATTGGGTGCTGGTTTACAGTTTAAACAAAGTCCCACACATTTTCATTTACGGGACTTTTTTTTTTTTTTTGAATATCCTAGAAATGTATTTTGACAAGCAACCAGTTCTGAAGACTGAGAGAACTAGATTGACCTGAGTTTCTTAAATGACTACTTTGCTATTTCTTCCATCCTGAGGCTTGCTAGGCGATCTAGGTCAAAATCCTGCCAAATATCATTAAGATCCACCCTTGAGTTTATTATATCCTGGAAAGTTCTACTTATTCTTGAAGGATCATCATCATCCTCTTCTCTGAAAGATCTATATTTTCCATGTCTCTTAGTAGTTCTGAATTGCCTTGCCCCAATTACAAATATCGATAAAGCAATTGTTCATTATGTTTTTTGAGGGTGCATGGCTGATATAGGATATTTAAATGCACGTGATGGAGCCACTCATAAATAAAGTATGTGTGTTTGCATGTTTGCATGCATGCCTACTTGGTCTGTTCAGTCCATGATTTGCCATTCACCACAAAGTCTGAACAGAACTTCTAAGTTGATTGAATATGAGTAGAATTTGTTTATTGTAAGTTCTATTTGTGTTTAAGTAAATGCATTTCTGCCTTTCAGATTTTCTTAGTCCATGCAACGTTTCCACATAAGAAGCACAAATTTTTCCCTATGTGGTTCAATGGGAATTTTGAAGACTGGTTCATTAAAAATAATACACAATACTGGGCACAGTGAATCCGAAGAACTATTTTTAAGTTCCATTGGTCTTGGGATAATATTAAGCAGATGCTAGCCTATTGATAGACTGAAAAGAGGGTAGCGGTAAGGAAGTGTGGGAAAACATACAGCATCGGTTTTATTAAAAGAAAAACTGAACAATATGAAACACAATTGTGGCTATTTGACAAACATGCATAATTGACACATTCTACTCTGAAAATGGCCACAGAGGGGAAGAATGGTTGTGTATGATATTTGCATTTTATTAGCAAAAAATAACATTGTTCAACCTGCCTTTCTTTGGAGGAATTCATATAAGGTGACAAGATTTCTTTCAGTCCAGCAAATACACCATTATGGATGGACCTGCCTACCCCATTTTTTAAAAAAATCCTCTAAACTCCATCAGCAGGGGAGTTGAGAGAAGAACTGTCATCTCTCCATTTTAAGAAAAATGAGGGAGAGGGAGAGGGAGAGGGAGAGGGAGAGAGAGAGAGAGAGAGAGAGAAAGAGAGAGAGAGAGAGAGACAGAGACAGAGACAGAGACAGAGACAGAGACAGAGACAGAGACAGAAGAGAACCGGGCATCTGTCAGTATAAGCAAGTTATTCAAATGGAAATATTTTCATGCTTGAATTTTACATTCTCCGCTTTATGAGGCAAACTCTTTAATTATGATTTCTGCTTGGCCACCTGTAAAGACTGCAGGGTGGTCCTTTTGCACATCTTCTTTTATATTTAACAAGAGGTCAGATGAGTGTGTGCCAGGAGGTCATATGGAAGCCTTTGAAAAAAAGGACACTGCTAGGACTCTCATCTTTGCCTGCCTGTAATGCCAGCTACGGCAGAGATACACAATCTGAGGTCTCAGGGCTGCAAACGGCTGTTCAAAACAACTCTCTGAAGGTTCTTTTAGATAAGAGAACAGGTAGTCCTTGACTTACGACCACAGTTGAGCCCAAAATTTCTGTTGCTAAGTGAAACACTTAAGTGAGTTTTGCTCCATTTTATGACCTGTCCTGCCACAGTTGCTAAGGGAATCACTGCAGTTATTAAGTTAGTAACATGGTTGTTAAGTGAATCTGGCTTCCCCGTTGACTTTGCTTGTCGGAAGGTCACCAAAGGTGATCACATGACCCCGGGACATTGTAACCGTCATAAGTATAAATCAGTTGCCAAGTGTCTGAATTTTGATCATGTGACCACGGGGATGCTGCAACAGTCATAAGTGTGAAAAACGGTCATAAGTCATTTTCTTCAGTGCCATTGTAACTTTGAACAGTCATTAAATGAACTGTTGTAAGTCGAGGACTACCTGTACAAAGTTATGGGGATATTCATGTTAACTGCGTATAATTGACTACATCCTAATTTAAAGCAGAGGAAATCAAAATGAGTTATATAATAGCCACTTCCTCCTTCCCGTTTTTTAAGTGCCTTGAGGATCAAGACTGCAACTTCACTACATTAATTCAACAGAGAGAAGGTCTGCATGCAGCTGCAGAATGCTAAATGATAAGGTGAGGTAAGCCACCTGGACCCCCGATGTTTACAACATGGTGCCCAAACCTCATCTAAACTTCAATGTGTTCATGATCAACAGGTGCACAATCAACAAAAGTGCTGCCACAGGATGAGATTTCCCACTATGAGTGTGGGCAAAGGTAGAATTGTTTGTACGTTATTGCATTCCAAGCTAGCTAAAGGAGAGAAAATATTTGGAAATATTTGCACATTCTGGAACTAATTCAATGTTGTTATTTTTTTTTCCAACCACGTCCTTAGGGCCACTGTAGTATCTCTACGTATGGACAGATGGAGAGGAATGGGGTGCTTTGTAACTTAGAAAGCAACTGACTCAGAACTAAAGAAATCCAGATCTAAAGAAAGTCAATGCTTTCAGTCCTGGAGAGAAAAGTCTGTTTAAACAAATGACTCACAGTTGAAATTCAGATCTACTAAGTCTGGGATCTATTCGGATATTAATAGTCTAAGAATAAACTTATAGCAACATATTTGGGTTTTTTTTGGTTTTTTTAATATAATTTTATTAATAATACAAAATTAAAAACACATTGGACATAGATATGACGTCACTGGTTCCATACATCTTCCAACATTTTACAATAGTATTAGTACTCATATAGACATATAGTTCTTGAACTTTGCTCACTATTTATAATATACTATTAACACTTTTCCCCTTATTTCTATACAGTATATCTATTTATCTTTTAAATATACATTTGTCTATAATCTATATTTTATTCTAGCGCTATACATTTATCTTGGCTACCCTCTTATTGTCTTATAGCAACATATTTATGTTATAGTTATATCTCAAATGTCTATGGAGATTGTCAGTTATCCCAGTCATGGTTGTCCCAAAGATGCTTTTTCAGGAAGTAACTGGACTTTCTTGTTTTTCTGTGAAGACGTTTCGCTTCTCATCCAGGAAGCTTCTTCAGCTCTAAGCTGAAACAAAAATCCAAAACAAGTTTGTCCGGTTGCCTTGTGGTTGCTTCTCTCTTTGGTTAGCTTCCACCCGTTGCTCCTTGTCCTGCCTTCAGGCGCTTTGGAGAATAGCTTGACTCCCTCTTCTTTGTGGCAGCCCCTGAGATATTGGAACACTGCTATCATGTCCCCCCTCGTCCTTCTCTTCATTAAACTAGACATACCAATTCCAGCAACCATTCCTCATATGCTCATATGCTCTTTGAGTTTGGTTATTTGCTTGCAGATGATTCATTACTCAATCAAATGGCAATGCTAGTATTAGTGGGGATATAGGCCAAGATCAGAGAGGACCAAGGCAAACCTCCACTATGGAACAACTATTTTTTTACACAAATAATTACGACAAGATGCCCAGCCCACCAGTGTCAGATATAAACCTCCAATAAATTGCACAGCTGGCTGGAAAATAGCTCAACAAAGTGGCTGAAAAATGATAAAACTACTGATCACAGTTACTCATCGCAAACTAAACAAATACCAGCACACTAGAGACAACTTCAAAGAACAACAGGAACAAGCCATGACCTCAGAATACACAAAAATGTTGGCAGCTTCCATCAAGGCTATATCTCTCAGACAAGCTGAAAGAAGGAAAACAAAATTCCAACTGCTCACGCTAAACCCCAAAAGCAAAGAGATTCTTGAACCAAAATGGGTAGTCAACCTATCCAACCTCCCACTGTCTATTGCAGAACGCAATAGAATAATGTTTATTTTTAGTAGGTGCAGCATTCCACAAGCACAAACTGCATGAGATACACAGTATAAGGAATGAAAGAATATGCTCACCATTTAATTCACATATATCCATTTGAGCCCTTTTGAAGTTACAGGAGGGGAAAAGGGGATTTTACCCATGTATATTGAATGCTTAACTACCAGCAAGAGAGTTTAAAGCAGGAAAAACATTTGACTAAGATGGTCATGTAAGTAATTTCAGTTAAAGAAATGCACAGATGAAGTGTGATGTTATTGCACACAATCCAATGAATGCACAGTGAACATTTTGTGCCTGTTGTGCACCAAAACATGACAACAGGTCTCTGGGACACAGACATTGTAAAATCTCTCAGCAGTGTTGCTTAAAATTCCGCTACCAGTTACTGCATACTCTTTTAACAAGAAATTATGCAGCTGTAGGAGATTCACATTTGGCTTTGGCTCCATTCCTGCTTCCAATCCACTTCTCCCTCCCTACACCCACTCGCTGAAACCTATCCAAATTATAATATGATTTCAGATTAACAAACTATTTCAGCAGCATCTGGCCATATTGTGTCTGGCTCAAAGCTTAACAGGGGTGCGCTGGGTTGGTATTTGGGTGGGAGACTATCGGGAAAATCCCAAGATGGGTAGTCTAGTCTGGGAAACACAAACAAACAAACAAACAAAAAACCCTACCCAAAGGATTCCTGTATTGTTTGTTAAAAACAAACAAGCAAGCAAGCAAACACTGAAGTATCCTTACAGTCATCAGGACTCAAGTTTGGCTGGAGAGCATGTCTGCTTGCCGTTTTTAGCAACAAAATAGAAGAATAGCAAAACTCTAAAGATCACCCAAATTTAAAGCTTTCCTACTTTCTCTGAAAGAGTAGATGCGTCTTTTGACTTTCAACATTCTTTTCCTATGGAGGACAGCAAGCAATTCCTTCTTCATTGAACATTGAAAGTAACAGATGAACAAGATTTAGTATGACACAGGCTGAAATGAAGCTGTTGCATCAACACAGGCAACATTACCATTTTTCTAACCAACATCCCCTCCCCACCACAAAATAAGTTATTTCCCATTCTCCAAAGTATATAGCTTGATTATGCCTAGGCGAAAATGTGTAACAGCATATCAATCTTCTCTTTTAAGCCCTAGGAATTCATTTAAGGATACCAATAGACAATGTATTTCAATATATATATTCCAATGTATGTATTCCAATGCATGTATTCCAATACCCAATATTCAATGGGTAGACATAATTTGGACTTCCTGCCTCCATCCCAGTGAAATTTCCATAATAGGAATGCTTGAAAGAGCTTATTCTGGAAGACCAGTTGCACAGAAACCTAACAGTGTGTTGTACATACAAAAAGATACATGGTATACAACAATAGCTTTTGCCTTCTGTGCCAGAAAGGATAAGAATATCCATCTCGGCTGAATCAAGCACATGCTTATTTGTTGTGGCTAATATGATACAGTAAAATTGCTACTGCTTTCAAAGGAATTATGCCAAGAGCCATAGGCAGTTTGAGCTGAGGAATTAGCATTCAGCTCCATCATTTTCCTTGGAGTGGGAGTAGGTTGGAAAACGACCACCTTAGAAATGTTGTTGTATGTGTAGATCAGGGATAGGCAACCTTGGCTCTTTTATAACTCGTGGACTTCAATTCCTAGAATTCCTGAGCCAGCCATGCTGGCTCAGGAATTCTGGAAGTTGAAGTCCACAAGTCATAAAAGAGCTAAGGTTGCCTACCCCTGGTGTAGATGATACAGCAGAACTTATTCAACAGTATAATTGGGGTTACAAAAAAATCAGCAAGGCATAAACAGGATAGGTCTAAGGGCTAAACGGCTTGCTGCAGTTTTTAGATTCAGCAGACCCCAATTATCAGTTTTGAAAGCATTACTGCCATGGTTACTTAGACATTTTAAAATCAATAATAAAGTAGAATTGTATCAATATTTCACAAATAACCAAGCTAGGTATCCATTTGTGACTGATTATGTAATATGAAATAGGTGCTATAACATTATACATATTTCTTCAAATGATAACATTTAATTTTTAAAAACCTTGAATCTCCCAAAGATTAAAAAAGCAGTCTAGTATATTCAAGCAATAAAGCAGAAATCTATCAGTATAAGAGTGATAATTAAGCATTAAGCCTAAATGTTATGTAAATAGACATAAGTATATACTGTAACATTTAAGATAAGTTAGGATTTGCAGAGTTGAAGTTACTATTTCCAAGTAACTATTCATTACTTCTGTCCACCCACACATCCATAATATGTGTTTATTCACTGACAATTTAGAGATACTTTACAATGATGAATTATATCCCTCTGCTTATTATTCAACTCTTCTGTGTTAGTTATTCATATTAACTTAAGGTCGATATGTTAGATAATCCGAAGGTGAACTTTGATACTTAATCATTCAAGTCAAAACAGCTTTCTATGCAGTATTTCATCATATTTTAAATGGCAAACCATTCAATTACCTTAAAATGAGCTGTCTGGGATGCATGGGATAGATGCTGATGACCCCAAGATGAGGCCATTTTGATTCCTTTGGGGGCTTCAAGCCATGAACTGCTTCTGGAGAGGCAGTATATTCATATATGAGAGTGTTCATAATCACTTTATAAATCACATGTGTAATTTGGTACCCTCTACTGGAATGATTGATTATGCCCCACTGAGATATAGATAGATAGATAGATAGATAGATAGATAGATAGATAGATAGATAGATAGATAGATAGATAGATAGATAGATAGATAGATAGATATTCCCTAATTATACTAAAAATGTGAATCCTGGATAAAACCATATAATAGAAATAAAATAGTCCGAGCACCAGGATAATATTAAAACAAAAACTGTTTAATACAAAAGCTAAAGCTAAGCTTTCGTCGGCCAACACTGCCGACATCATCAGAGCATAATACAAGATTATTGGGAGTCCTTTTTATATTGCCGGACACATAAATCAAAGCAATCACCCAACAAATATATTTCAGAGGAGCCCAAACATTTCAATTAAAATATTTTTTTTAAAGCCATTAATGGGGATGGAGTTTGACATCTTGGGTCAGCTTTCCCCAGTTTGATGAGCTTCAGATGCTCAGTTCTACCATGTAATCATTTGTGCCAACTGGCTAGGATTGACAAGGTATAGTGATCTGAAAAAGCTGAAGAGCACAAGAGCACAAATTGTGTGTGTGTGTATATATATATATACACACACATACATACACACACAGAGAGACACTGAAATCATCTGGATTCTAGGAGGCTTAAATAAATTAAGTATTAAGAAGAAGATATAAATAAAAAAAATTGCATTATGTCAAAGTGGCATTTAACCCCCAAGCAACAGCCTAAAGAAGGGAGGCTGAATTCACTCAGTATTAATAGTATGTGTGAATCTACAACTACTGTATATCTACAATGATATTGAGCATTGGTGAGGGAGATGGCTAAGCTGCTAGGGTGACCTTCAATAGCAGCATAACAAGCTTGTCCCTGTGACCCAGTGTCATGTGCCAAGCCTCATATTTGTCCATCTCCTAGTAAACAATTGCCACCTCCCCTGCCCCAAACACAAAACTTGACAGGAGAGGTTATAGTAAGGTACAGAGGATGGTATTGAAAGACAGAGGGAAGATCCCTTATCAGGGCAAGGTTCAGATAAACGTGGCTTGAGCCCAGACCAAGAAGGTGATTTATGAAAACACTTCAGACAGCCTCCCCTCACCCCAATTTACATGAAGATTAAAAGGGGGGAGGGAAGCACTTACAAAATTCTGTTACTATAACTGTTCTAATAAAGGTAGTTTTAGGTCTACACAGTATCTGTATCTTAGTCTGGTCTATCTTATAGGAATGACATCCATCTTGCACACTAGAAAAATCCCTATTGCAATTTTTAGGGTAGTATATAATTAAATATTTAAAAAACAATAAAATACCACAGAACAAACTAGCCTCACTCAAAATGTTCCATGTATGCCAGTGCAGCTCATGATGACTGCTATTGGCTATCTCACCTATACAAAAATAGCCAAAAGGATAATTTTAGAACATTTTTAGAAATGTTTTTTTTTAAAAAAATGGATTAGGAAACAAACAAAACACAGCTCTCCTCATACCAACTAAACAAATCAAATTTGAGTCTTTCCTTGTTTCCACATAGGTATATTTTTTCAGTTCTTTAAATCAATCCAGAGGCACTCCATATATTGGGCTAATCTCATCCACATTTTTTTTTAATTTAGCACTCATCCTGGCCTGGAGATAAATGTAGATAAATGTAAATTATGTTGTTGGTTCCTTCCTTCCTAGATTTGGTTATGTTTTTTAAATGCCCAAGGACTTCTCTGCAGGTTGTTAGAAAACAATCAGTGTAGATAGATTACCACTTCATTAGTTAGCAAATTAAAACAAAAAATAGTCATTCTTTAATTTTGTAGCCTGACAAATAGGCATAGTTCCGTCCCAGGCGACTGATGGACCCTGAGAGGTTCCTGATGGAGCTTGGGCCATACCCGGAGGATCTAGTCCACGACTCGGCGGAAAATCAGGCGGCGGCCTGGGAGACAACTGCCGCCGCAGCATTGGACCGAGTCGTGCCCTTGCGGCCTCTGACCCGACGTGGATCTCGACCATCTCCTTGGTTTACCGAGGGGCTGAGAGAGATGAAACGTCGGAAAAGACACCTAGAGAGCAGTTGGAGGGACAGCCGAACCGAATCCGATCGAGCACAGGTAAGGATACATCTTAGATCCTACCTTGTGGCGATGAGGGAGGCTAGGACTAACTACTATGCCTCACTCATTGCGTCATCAGATAATCGCCCTGCCGCCCTCTTCAGGGTGACCCGCTCTCTCCTTCAATTGGAGGGGGGGGACCCCCTGGAGGGGAGGGCAGAGGATTTT
>NW_015387245.1:75206-80815 GCF_001527695.2 Protobothrops mucrosquamatus | reverse complement strand
ATAAACCTACTAGCTTAGCATAATTGCTTTTTATATTTTCTTTCTATAAAGGTGTATGAAGCCAAATATATGACTGCTGGTTCTTAACTGAATGAATAATATGCATTTTTTTTTCTTTTTACAATCTTGCAATCCCTTTTTAATCAGAATGGAGTCAGGCGTCTAATGGAGCTGATCATTTACTAGCCGGATGCCCTTCCCGATGCTTAGATGGAGTTCGCAGCATATATTTTCTCTTTAAGCCGTGATAGAGAAACATCTAGGATTGAATTCTCAACCTTCCGAGTGGGAGGTGAGTGTCTTCATCATTAGGCCACCACACCACTCTTGAATGAGTAATATGCGAACTCCGAAAATGTTACCAACATTTACATGCAATTTGAAAATCCATAAAGAAATACTATAATCACTCTAGTCAAAATGCACTAAAACCCTTGTATATCAAGAACATCCAAGAGAAGAACATAGACAAATCTCATACCATGCAAATCCAAACAATATTGAACAACAGCATGAACAACAGGTGAGTGAAGCACAACTGTGCATGCATATCCATGTAACATTGCACTGCCTTAGAGAGGACTACCCAGGGGAATGAATGATCACAGATTTCTCCTTTTTGTTGCATTTTCTGCCTTTATGATATAAACTGTTCTGAGTCATTTGTTGAATCCGGTGGTGTACAAAATATATAAATGAACAGGTAAATAAATGGAATACTGCACCTCCTTGAAAAATAAAGCACACAGTAAGCTATTCACACAAACACCTGAATTCTAATTGCAAACAGCTCAATATGAGCTCTAATTTCCACACATAAAAAAACTAAAGCAAAAGGCATTTTTAGGCTAGCATCACAGACATCTGTGAGCAGTTGTCTTCTTTCTGGCCATGTGTCTAATTGTTGCTTTCTTCTCAACAGTCCATTACCTTATCCAACCTAAATCAATAACAACAGGCCCATGATTGGTCCCTGCTGCAGGATTATCCAGTCACAAACCATGAACCATAGACCACTCTCTGACTCCAAATAATTGTAACATTGAAAATATGCCGTATCTGTTGTTCTGAGAGCAGAAGACTCAAAGGTTGAACTACTTTGTACAACCCTCAAGATATTTAGTCCTATCTCTCTAAGTAAGTAAAGAATTTATGATGTGGGTCAATGCTTGAAGGAGAACAAGACTTGTCTGCTGTAATCTCTCATGTCCATGCCAGAATTTTGTATTAGAATGTACTGGGTATCTCTGAATACCTGATAATTCTCATGCACAATCTTTATATTGATCAAGAAGCAACAGTCCAAACAGAATTAGGAGGAACAGAATTCAAATCACCAAATGTGTCTGATGAGGCTGCATATCTGTTTTGAAGACCAGACCTGCTCAGGATAACCACACATGAGGTCTCACTGAACTGACATCAGCATGATGGTGACTAACAAAAGTATCAACATCTAATCACATTGTTCTTTAGTGCAGCAGGAAAAAAAGCACTTTGATTGAGAGGTCCAGAAATCAGAGCTAAGGGTAACAAATAAATCATAAGGTTATAAGTAACTTGCTCTGAAAGCGGTGTTCTCATGATTTATTGAACACAACTGCAATGATTGTTGCTGGAGGATGCTTTTCACTGGAATCTTTAAAATCTGATTTTTAAAAAATCCACCATTTTATTTTCATCTCTCTTTTTAAAAAAGCATTAATGAAGGGAACAGATGGTGACTGCTTAAATCATAGAATCAAGCATCCTTAAATGTAGCAAGATTTTTGTGAAATAGGAGCCTTATTTCAAATTCTTTTCCTTAAGTCAACTATCATTAAAACAATCTATCTTGTAAGTGTATTTTCTCAATGAGCCCGAAGCAGAGCAGAATTTGGCACTGGGTCCTAATTAAAAAAATCTCTATGTGTCTTTTCATATATAATGTATTCTGCGGAACAAACACCAACTACATTGGAAAGAAGCTCCCCACTCGAGTGAAATCTGCATATTATCAAGCAAATATTTTATTTAACTATCTATGATTGCAAGATAGCAATACGTCTTGTTCCAGGAGACTAAATAGATAGCCGATTTGGAGAGTATACATTTCATATGTTTGTAAATTCTTCAGGTTAACAAGCAACAAGTATTTTCAAGCTTCGGAGATCAGGCTTCCCATTTTGTAGCAGATTGTAACTCAGCACAAATACGCATTTCATAACCTAGAGAGGAATGGCCTTCTTAAGGCAAATAGACAAGAATTCTGCACAAATTTCACTAAAGCTAAAGCTGGATAATTTAGTGCCCTAAGTTAGGTTTAGGCTAGGAACAACCGATCCCTGGAGATCCTTTCTGTTGATTCTGCAATGATCTATAGATGTGAATGACTGCTTGTAAGATGCAAGACAGACTCTTTCTGGTTTAGACCACTTTCCAAAGCAAGAATTCCATAGAATAAAACAATGTTTTAAAAATTAGCTTCATTTGTTTGTGCTGTCAACTGCTTGAGCCCTAATCTTAGCCTTCCCTAGTACAGCTCCATCAGCATGGCCATCTCTCTCTGAACAGAGAAAATGCAATTAATCAGCTCAAATACATTAATCTGGGTTGATTAGCAATGTAGGAGTCAGCAATGCAGCCTGTTAAGAAGCAAATCTTCTGTTAAGACATAATAGTAAGGAGCTGATGAATGGCTGAACTTGTAATTGATCACTTACGCAGCAAAGCTTGCGGTCTTAAAGCTACAAAGAAACAACAAAGCTAATTATTGGCATAAATTATATAGATATTGCCAACATCAACCAGCCCTACAACGTGTTAAGATGTGCTCAGAGATCCAACTGACCTCCTGGCTTCTAGAACCAGACATGAACAAATTGAGCTGCTGACCAGATGAGATGTTTAGATTGAAGTGACCACAGTCTAACTCGTGACTTTAAATCATTGCACCTAATATTATATCCATCATATATGTACAGAGAGCTTCAACTCAGTTGCTATGGGAATATCATCACTCTCTTAGCAACAGTATTCCCCACTTTGGTTGCACTACAGCTTTGTTCAGTGCAGTTGAATTTAGATTTGCCTTTGCACAAATATTTCTGTCCTTAAAATAAAAGGCATGATGAAAAAGAAAAGGAAAGCATGAGAGGAAAATAAGGCTAAAAGATGCAAAGTGATACTAAGATATTGTTTGAAAACAGAGTTGTTATTGTGGTATAAAAATTAGTAGATAAAGGGATAGCTTTCAAATGACAGAGCCTGATCAGAACAACTTGGTGGAGAAATATGAATGAGTTATTGTACACAAGGTAGAGTACAGGCTGGTTAATCTCTTAAGATGAAAACTGGCCTCTAAAGTCCCCTTGCATAGGGAGGCAGGACCTCTTAGTTCAGTCTGCCCCAACAACTGATGGACCTGGAGGGGTTTCCAAAGAAGATGGGTGTTATAACTGAAGATCTGCTGCATATCCTGCCGAGTCCCTAGTTGCCATCTGCAATAGGGAGGTGACAGGGTCTTTTTACAGAAGCCATGGTAGCGCAGTGGTTAGAGTATTGCAGCTGACTCTGCCCACAGCCAGGAGTTTGATACTGACTGGCTCAAGGTTGACTCAGCCTTCTGTCTTTCTGAGGTCGGTAAAATAAGAACCCAGATTGTTGGGGGTTAATATGCTGATGTTGTAAATCACTCAGAGAGTGCTGTAAAGCACAATGGAGCACTATATAAGTCTAAGAGCTATTGCTATTGCTACAGGATTGTGCCCATGCAACCTCTCCCATGGTCCTCATCACCTCCCCATGGTATACAGAGGAACTGAGAGGGGAAAAATGGACTCAGAGTCATCTAGAATACCATTAGTGGAGGATGAACAAACTGGATCAAACACAGGTAAGAGGCACTATTAAAGCCTATCTCATGGCAATGAATATTTCTCTGCACTAATTGCATCTGCATATAATTGCCCAGTGACCCTTTTTAAGGCAAATTGTTTCCTTCTGGGAAAGAAAGATACAGAAGTCTACTTGCAGGGGTGCATTGTGGCATTTGCTAACTTTCTGGAGGACAAAGTTGCTTGGATTCATTCCCAATTAGGTAATGGCATGGCTGCGAGTCTGATGGGGCAGGTTGTTGCCTGGTTATTTGGGAACAGTTTGAAGTCAAGGAAGTGGACAGGATCCTACGAAGTGAGAGCACAACCATCTGTGTTTTAGATCCATGTCCCTCCTGAGAGCCTCCCCAAAGGTGACATGTGGGTGGGTTCTGGTCATCATTAATGCTTCTCTAAGGGAGGGTGATGCTCCAATCTTTCAAGCAGACCGTGGTCCACCCTCTTCTTAAGAGACCATAGCTAAATTCCAGCCTATTGGATGCTTTCCATCCTGTCTCCAATCTTTCCTTTGATAAGTAGTGGCACTGTGCTTTTTTTTTTTTGGTTCACTTCTTTCCTCTGAGGCTGTTCCCAGTCAGTGTTGCTAGTGAGGGACAGGTCCAGTCCTTGGCCTCTGCTTTGCAGATTTCTTCAGGGTTCTATTCTTTCTCCACTTCTGTTTAAATCTACATGAAGCTGCTGGGTGAGATCATCCATCATCATGGAAAGAGATATCACCAATATGCTGATTATACTCAGCTGTATATCTCAGCCCACGGTGAGTCAAGCAATGCCATGGCCTCTCTCTCACAATATCTGGAGGCTGTTAAGGGCTCATTATGGAGCAGCAGGCTGAAACTGGACCCTGGCAGTTTGGGGTTCTTTGGCTCATGAAGAATTGAGAGTCACCTCTCTTATGGGAGCTGTATTGGTTGCCAGTTTGCCTCCAGGTCCAATTCAAGGTGCTGATTAAAGCCATGGCTTGATCCCAGGCTTTTGGGAGGATCATCTTTTCTCAGTTATAGCTAGCCAATTCACCAGATCGTGGAGGCAGAGTGTGTTATGGTCTCCCTCCATTAAGGAGGTCCATCTAGTGCGACCAAGAAGAAGGGGCTTCTCCGTGGTGGCTCCCTCATTGTAGAAAGAAAGAAAGATAACACTAGCCCCCACCCTAATACTCTTCTGAAAGGCCTGAAGACATAGTTTTGCCTGAGTGGCCCCTTGTTTCTTATATCAAAAAAAAGCAGAAGTTAAGCTCGGAGAAAAAAGTTACAATTCAGCCAGGGTAAATAGAGCAATCCTATCTAGGTCCATCCACAAAGGATTCTGAACCTCAGGAAAAATAACTTTGTAAGGACAAAGGCAAGGCTTTGCGCACACCAGAACAAAGTAAAAAGTCTAATAGGGTCTCTCTGATTATTTCCTGCCTCAAGTAGTCTGGTGAATTGGATTTTCCTTCCAAATCTTAGAAGATCACACTCTTTGAATTAGGAATTCAAGGAATAGAATCTTCCAAGATGCAGGAAGGAAAATTGGGAATGTAAGAAGGTAAATTATTTTTCCTCCACACAACCAGTCCATCACTGAGAAAATTCCCCAATTATTATTTAATTTTAAAGAGGGGGAAATTGTGTGGCTCAAGAACTTAGCCTTCCTGGACTTCCATACAGAAGATAAAGGAATTAGGTTACATGTCAGTTATAGGTGCAGTCTGGTCTGATGGGGATCTCAGGAAAATGATCTAGCCTACCTCAA
>NW_015387245.1:54886-71641 GCF_001527695.2 Protobothrops mucrosquamatus | reverse complement strand
ATGCCCGTTGCTGGTTGGCTAACTAGCAACAGGGTCTTGCCAGCCAATGGAATTGTGTGATTACAAGCCAGGGGAATCCCATAAAAGAGGGCTCCCCTGGCCCAGAGAGCCAGTCCGGATTTACCTTATGCCTTGCCAATAAACCAAGAGCTGACTGTCACTCGACTCGTGTCTTACTGCCTGCGCGATCTAACAGAAGGAAAATGACAACTAGCTGGAAGTAACTCCCCAATCCTCATAAACTCAAGGGCCATTCCTCTTAGCTTGCCTTTAGGGCAGGCTGAAAAGAATCTGTTTGGATAAACAGGGCCAGATGTATTTGGAATCTATCAAGGTACTAAACACTTTGGATTTTTCATGACTGGGGCTGAAGAAGAAATCAACACCAGATTTGCACACTGTTAATATGTGTTGTTTGTCAGCATTTGGGTTAGCCTGTTTCCCAACCCCTTGACTTCCTCCCCCACACTAATAAAGTTGCAAGAAAGAAGATATCCAAACTTTTTAGAGCTGTTCTGTTTATAACACCATTGTATGCATAATCTTATTTTCAGGCTTGGTTTCTCTTTGGGTTTTTCATTTCTATGCTTATTAGCTTTATGGTTGTGTTGATTCTTTCATGCAATTGTATGTAAGCACAGATTAGATCTGCATAAATCAGATCTCAGCCCCTTTGAATTCAGAAAACCAATTCAGTTTCATTCAAGCTCCAGAATCGAGTTATTTGATTCACATTATCAATTTGATCTGGAAGAAAAACAAAGCAAAACAGGTTTCAGATGCTCAAAACTTCATCAAATTGTCAAATTGATTAAAAAGCATCTGGTTTGATTTAATGCCCCAAACTGAACTGACAATTTGATGCAGAAAGTCAACTGAATTTGAATATCCAATTGAACTGCCTTTGAATTCAACCTCCAGATGGCAGTGATACAGATTTAATACAGGCATTCCAATTGCAATTGACTGTGTTTTATACTGCATAAGAAAGACTATCAAGACAACCAAGACTTTGGGCCAGTTATCTGGAAATGCTCATTGATTCACTTTTCTGTATTTTATGGGCAGTTCAGAGTTGGCAGCATCTTGCATAGGACCAATAATTTTTCCACGTAAATAATCTGGCACCTAATTAGCAACCAAAATTCTGTGAAATGCAGCAGGGCTGTGACTCATTTAATTCACACTCATTAAAGTCAGCAAATGCTTTCATTCATCCTGATCTGTCAATTTATGTTCCATCTAACATCACAAGGGCCCTTTTCAAGTTCACCAAGTATTGTGGCTAAATATAAGAAATACAATTTTTTAAAAAAATATTTTCAAGTATTCACTGCCTCTGGGGAGACTGAGTTTCTGCATCTGAAATTCTGAAGACAGTTCAAGGAAACCAGAGAACCTGCCCTGACATTACAACTTTGAATGATGTTTAAATTAAGTGGCTATTTGGCCCGCAGGCATGTTATAAATTGGAAGGGTAACATTGGTTGTCAATGAGATATATGCTTTTTATTCAGGAAAACATCAATAAAATATGGTCTTCTGTCCCTTTAGTCCTTTTAAATGTTAGCATTTGTAAAAGTGAGACTTTCCAGCTCATTAAATGCAGCTTGCAGGGCAATCCACCAAAACTAGTTAATCTCTATAAATGGCTGTTCTGTTGGAGCTGTGTCATAGACTTTTATGGTCTCCATATCAAATAATAAACTAGATTTTTCAAAGCAAGTTGTTTCACATATTGCAGTGGCAAATGTGTTTGACAACTTCAAGAATTAAAAAAGAGTGGAACGAAGCAAGAATCCAAGTCAATACAGTTTCCCTGAAGTAACTCTGAATCCTGCTCTTTGTTAATGAAAAAGACATTCTCTTCAAATCCAAGCAGTTGAATGCTCTTGGGCTTTCCTTTCTCTTTGGCATTTATATCAGCCAAGTGGGACCAGCAACACAGTGTTGGGATGCATCCACCCTAGAAGTAACATGTACAACAGTTGCAGGCTACAAATTGCTCTAGGACTTTGAGTAGCATGCAAGAGGCCATACACCAAAAGGTCCAAGAGAAGGCTATGTCTGATTAAATGTCAATATAATTTGACTTACATTTGATGCAATTAAATATGAGGTTAAATTAAATAAATGAAATTAAATATGATGCAATTAAATATTTCTACACTGTTTCTATAAAGGTACAGGTAAGGATTTCCCCTGTCCAATCATGTCTGACTCTAGGGGGCGAATGCTCATTCCATTTCTTAACTGAGGGAGCCAGTAGTGTCCAAAGAGATTTCCATGGTTATATGGCCCGCATGGCTATACAGTATGCTGCGGAGCACAGAACGATGCTACCTTTCCACCAAAGTGATACCTATTTAATTACTCACATTTGCAATATTTCGAAATGCTAGGTGGAGAGGAGCTGGGGCAAGTAACAGGAGCTCACCCGTTCAGCTGACAAGCTCAGCATCTTTAACCACTGAGCCACTGCACCACCTTCCAGTTTCTATAGTAATCCACAAATTGTTTTTTTAATAAAGAAAACATGTGTTTTAGAATATATGTATTTGAAATGTATTCTGTTTCCTTACATATTTTAAACTGCAGTCTAATACATGATCTAATACTTTGTGGAACTATGTTTCGACATTCAGTGAAATACAAGATTTGATGGGCAGTTATGCTCCAGTCTGCACATTATTTGTATAAGGTTATATTGAGAAATCAGTTTATATCTCAAACAAGCAGTTCCTACTGAAAAATTAAACTCCTCAAAAATCTCTAGAGAAAACAGAAAATCCCACAGTCTTACAGGATGTTAATTCTCACCCAAGAACTGAAGAAACATAGCTAAAAATGTTACTGTAGACCATACAGAGTGGAGTTTTTTTATGTTTTACTTTGCTTTTCCAAAGTACTTTGAAGCAAAGGCAATTTATAAAACGATTTGATGTAATCATTAAGTCTCATTGGAAGTAAACACAACAGAATGAATGTTACACTAGCTGAAAGCAACTGAGAGACTGTCATCTGAAAAATCTGCTTGCTTCATTTTCAGGAACTAGGCTTTGAAGTCACAAGTTGATCTTCAGTTGATATTAGAATGCCAAACAGGTTTTTTTAAACATGCAGAATCAAATTCCTTAAAGCTCTGAGAAGCTTATGATACATTTATTTAAAAAAAAAAAAACAGAAACAGATCCTGCAACTTTCAATACCAGTCAGATATTTCTTACTTGGTGCAAACCAACTCTGGTTTGCACTAATTTGGAAATGAGTCTGCTCTAAACATTTTCATCAAAGCAACATATCAAGGATTATTCCATACAACCTATGGAAGGACACTTTGATTCCCACAAGGGATGAATGGCTGCAAAAAGTTGATGGAGTTAGCAGAGATGGCTGAACTGTTTGCTGTAATTAAAGAAAAAAAAACACAATTACTTTTGTTTCTACTTGAAAACCACTTCTAGACTTTGTGCTTGAGGTGGAAAAAAAATTGATTTTGGGTTTTACCGATTAAATAGGTTTGTTGTTAGCCTATTACGTAAAAGTAAAAAGTTGAGGTTTGATGTTGTTGTCTTATTCTACTGCACCCCTTTGTCCTACACTTTTCTCTTTCCCCTTCCCTTCCCTATCTTTCTATTTTCTTTTGTATTTTTGTATTTTATATCGTCAATTAATAAAAAAAGAAAGAAAAAGGGATTATTCCACACATTCTGATCCAAGTATTCACTACCTATGGGGAGACAGAGCCACACATTCTGATCAATCAAGCCAGTTCTATCACTAAAGACAAGTTTCTGTGGCAGCCTAAACTTATCCTGGTGGTTCCTGAAACCACTTTTACAAAGCCCAGTTGGATTACAGTGGTTTGGCAATGAGGTCGGTCAATGGCCACCACTGGCCCTGATTTGTCATTTCCATTTCTTGTCCCTCCTTCCCATCCAGGGGTGTCAAACTGCCGGCCCGCAGACCAGATGCATCATGGTGAAACCGCGCCCACCCCATTGCCGGCAATGGAAAAAAAATCGCGATATGTCGCGACACGTCGCGTGATGTGGCAAGTTTGACACCCCTGTTCCCATCTTTTCTTGAAAAGCAAGGCCTGTTTTTTCTTTTCAGAAACTGTTCCCTCCTCAGTAACCCCTTGGGGTTTTGTTTTGTTTTTGCTTTCTCAGACATTTGCATATAAGGATATTTCTTACCCCCTTTCTAGCTTCTCTCTTTATACACCAATATAAACCCTTTCTTTCTCTGTTAATTTTATCATCATTGCTTTGATGCTGTAATGATTAAAGAAACAGAAGCTTTGCTGTACTATGGGCAAGTAAGGGTGGGGGGGCATAGGGAACATATTTCATCCAGCCTGGGCAGAAATCGAAAAGTGATTGATTGGAGCCTGAGCTTTGAGAAGGTTGGGAAAACATGGGATGAGGAAAGCTTATTGACTGATTGGGTCATTGTTGGATCAACTGCAAGGTAATTGCAAAAAGGCAGCTGTGGACCAGAAGAGGACATTGGGTGAAACAGGTGTGGAAAGGATGTGCCAGGTGATCTAGCTCAGTGTTTCTCAACCACATCAACTTTAAGAGGTGTGGACTTCAACTCCCAGCATTTCCCAACCACCCTGCTAGAGTCTTCTGGGAACTGAAGTCCACACCTTTTAAAGTTGATGAGGTTGAGAAAGACTGATCTCACTTATCAGAACTGTTGGGGCCATTACTAAATTGGAAGAAAGCCGGGCAAGCCCATCTATGTCTTAAGACGGGGGGTCTTCAAACTTGGCCCTTTTATGACTTGTGGACTTCAATTCCCAGAATCCCTCAGCCCGCATACGCATACGCGGGCTGAGGAATTCTGGGAGTTGAAGTCCACAAGTCATAAAAGGGCCAAGTTTGAAGACCCCTGACTTAAGATGACATTAGGATGGAAAAGAGCAGTTTTGAAGTGGAGTTTCAAAATATAGGCAGGGATATATTTGTGATGGAATCAGGGGATGATTGCATCACCTTCTCCTGCATTCCAAAAGTAGTGGGTGGCCCATACTGGCAATGAATCAAACAGAAAGTGCAGATGTGTAGAGGAGCATAGAAATGACTTTGGAAAAAGTCTACAGAGACAATTAACAAAATCAACAATCAACAAAATGAGCTTAACCTGGGAAATTGTGAGAAAAGGCCTCAATGTTGCTCCATATTATATGAAAGAAAATTAAGGATTTGACCTTACAATGCTGGTTGGCCATTTGGACTGATTCTGCAGGAACTGAATTGGCAGGAAAAGGGGGCTAACTGAATTAAACAATGATGAGCGAGAGTTAGTTTAGCCCAGTGCAGGGGTAGGCAACCTTGGCTCTTTTATGACTCGTGGACTTCAACTCCCAGAATTCCTGAGCCAGCATGGAGGAGGGAGTATTGGGTATGTTTGCCCCCTTGGGTTACTTAAAATAATAATAAAGGTGAGGTATAAAATAAATAAAATAGTGATCACATTATGATTTCTGCAGTTTTACTTTGGTTTTTTTTCAGATTGCTCTAGGCCAGTGGTTCTTAACCTTTTTAATGCTGCGACCCCAACCGGTTGTAAGTCGAGGACTAAACCGGTCGTAAGTCGAGGACTAAACCGGTCGTAAGTCAAGGACTACCCAACCGGTCGTAAGTCGAGGACTTTCCCTGCCCGGGAGCGCCGCGCATGCGTGGTTCCGCCCCCTGCGCCGGCCGAGGCATAGCTGGCAAGCGGCAGAGACAGAGCAGGCCGACCACCAGCTGTCCCAGCCCAAGGGAGGTAAGGCACCTGCCGGAAAAGGGGAAAAAACGGCGGACAAAACAAATGGCAGACAAAAAAAATGGCGGACAGCCTTGCTTGGCGACCCCCATGAAATGGTCGATCGACCCCAAATGGGGTCCCAACCCACAGGTTGAGAACCACTGCTCTAGGCATATCAAGATTTGCAACAGAGTATACATTTATCACAAATCTGCAGCTAATTGTGATATTCCCTCATTAAATTACTTGAATAAAACCTTGTCGGCAAACACATTCGTTGAAGTAGAATTTTGCATTGTGCAATTTAAAGTAAAGGCTTATACCAATGATGGCGAACCTATGGCACGTGTGCCAGAGGCAGCACTCGAAGCCCTCTCTGTGGGCATGCGCACTGTTGCCCCAGTCCCGCCTCCCCCCATGGCCCCCTCCTCACCAGCAGCCCCCTGGAGGAGAGTCATCACCAGGCATGACCTGTCCGGAGCAGTGCAGCCAAGGACATGGCAGCCGGGCAGCAGGGACAAGACTCTGTCCTCATGCCCTATTGCGCACAGATGATGCTCCGGGGCATGGGCGGAGGGTGTGGCCACCATGGCATTGCAGGGCTGCCTGGGCGATCTGCGGTGGGCCATGGAGATAGTGGGTGGCCCTGTGGGCGGGTGGGCGTGGAGCAGAGTGGGGGTGGAGTGGGCGAAGTGGGGGGTAGAGTGGGGGTGGGCCAGGGCAGGACAGTTTTTGGGCATTCAGTCTCTAAAAGGTTTGCCATCACTGAGTTACACACTACTGTATATACTCTTTTATACCTATATATAGGGCTGTAGTATATATGCATACACAAACATACCTATGAGTAGCATAGAAACTGTGGAAGACTTGTGAGTCCTTTGAAGTTTATGAAATTCTTATTTTTCCATGCAACCTCCATTAACAACTTAGGCAAACTTCAAGCAGAAAATACAGGATCAATTCTTGTACATTCATTTGCAGACAGTCACAGTATATAAATCTCTGGATTTCAGGAATATTTAATGTTAATTTAAATGTCTTTGTCTCGACAGAATAAAAAAATGTAATTATTATATGGCATTATGTGTCAACACTAAGAGAAAACCCAATCAAGAGTAAAGATAACAAAATGAAACATCTGCTACCTACAAAACTACATTTAAAATAATCCTTCATTGATTCGTCCAGCTCGATATGCTTTGATTTCATTCCCATAAGCCTGAAGGAGTGCAATGTTCAGATCTTTCCAGAAGGCTATTCCACAGCAGCCAATGCAGAATTGATGAATCTTCAGAAGTTGCTGAATTTAAACTCCCCAATGTTCTTCTACATTAGTCAATGGCTAAATTGGAAGAGTGACTTCAGAGGCAATTGGTCTTAGCATCTCGCAACTTTCTGACTACAAGGTGCTGTGGGGTAGAGAGAGTAAGAATTTCCTCTGTGTTTATTCCCTCATCCAGCTTATACTTTGTTTGTAATATGGCTTTTTGATTCTCTACCTAATAGGAAGAACATCATGGCTTCAAAATCTAAGGGACTGGTTTGGTCAAAAGTCAGCAGCACTTTTTCGTGCGGCTGCTGATAAAAACATGATCGCCAACGTCCGATAACGGATATGGCACAAGAAGAAGAAGAAGCTAGTAAATAAGCTTTGTTTATCCCCTCCCTCTTTGAAAGTACTGTGTGTAATAAACCTTTCCATAAAAATTAAATATTTCAATCAACCTTGCTCAGATTTCTGTTCTCCAGGAATAGACAAGCCAGAGCATCTGAAACTCTAGCTGAGAAGTATACGTATGGCAGTGTTTTCCAACCTTGGCAACTTTAAGATGTTTGGACTTCAACTCTCAGAATTCCCCAGCCAGCCATGCTGACTGGGGTGTTCTG
Source organism: Protobothrops mucrosquamatus (assembly GCF_001527695.2). Taxonomy (NCBI): domain Eukaryota; kingdom Metazoa; phylum Chordata; class Lepidosauria; order Squamata; family Viperidae; genus Protobothrops; species Protobothrops mucrosquamatus. Next base: position 63,991 of record NW_015387245.1, on the reverse strand, counting down.
AGAGTTGAAGTCCACGTATCTTAAAGTTGCCAAGGTTGGGAAACTCTACTATAGGGCCATGAGACATGATCCAAAGACTTCAAGTTGTCACATTGAAAATGCTGCTTTTGAATATTTTAGCAATGCAGTGAAAGCGCCATCAAAAAATCTCTGACAAACAGGGATAATGATATCAGTGCAGTTAGTCTGGCATGTTTTAAAAAAACACAAGTGCAAAATTATTCACTACTAGCTGTACCTGGCCACGCGTTGCTGTGGCTCAGACAGGTTAAATGTTTTTACCTGTCACAGGTGTGACATCTATATAATAATAGGTATATAAAAACACGTGTGTATTCGAATGCAATGTTGTGTCAAAATTTCAAAGCAATCGGTGAAGAACTTTCGGAGATTTAAGATTTTGAACAAACAAACATTTACATTTTTATTTATATAGATTGGGCAGGAACACACAAAACATATGCATATGTTAAAGCTGCCAAGTGGCCAGTCAGTTGATGAAAAAACACAACTTACTAACTGTTGGACTTTTTAGTAGCAATGCTGTGTCTCCCTAACTTTATACCCCAGCTGCCTACCAAGCCAAGGTAACAATATTTTATATTCTTCAGTTCTGCTGAGAAAGCCTATATAGCTTTATAAAAATGAATTGTCCAGATGGACGAGGCCATTAGGCACTGGGAGGGCTAGGCACCCAGCATTGTAGGCTTTGCCATGCCATGTTGACTGACTAACAGTAGCTGAATAATCCAAAGAGAACATTATTTTAATCACTGCCAGTCCCCTTGTATCTCTCCACTGCACAAACATGAGCTATGTGCGCTCCATAACTGAGAAAATTATAAGGCAGGCATGGCAATGGCATGCAAAATGCAGAGAGCAGCAAAAGTTAATCACCACCTTCAAACAATACATGAGAAAATCCTTTGTGCTTGTTGGAGACAGATTTTCCCAAATGCTCATGTTGCCTTCGCCCCATCTGTGAAATGTCATCCAGCGATGGGAGGAGAAAGTAATTGTCTCAAGGGGCTAAATGCATTGTGTTTGCCTTTTTAATGAACCACCCATGAGGGTGTCATGCAGCTGACAAAGTGGGGTAGAACTGAGGCAGATCTGATGGTGAGTTTTTTCTTCAGTTACTAGTTGCTAATAGATAAGCCCATGGTGGTGGATCTGTGGTGGGATACATCCTTTGATACAAATGATGGAGGTTTTTAAGAAGAGATTGGACAGCCCTTTGTCAGAAATGTTATAGGGTCTCCTGTTTGAGCAGGAGGTTGGATTAGAAGACCTCCACGGTCCCTTTCAATGCTGTTATTCTACTAAATGCATTGCATAACATGTGGCGGCATCAGCAGATCGCAGTACCAAGCTAATCATGGCTGATCTCAGAAGCTACGTTGACTTGGATTGGCAATCCCAGGGCTATAGGCAAGGTTGGGAAGTCAAACAAATAAACAAACAAAACTCAATAAAGCCAATGGCAAACCACTTCCATAATGTTGCCAAGGAAATTTTATAGGTGCAATTACTAGGAATCATCCAAGGATTTCCTTCATCCAAGGATTTCCTTCTCTTGAATATTTGGAATTATTCAGAAGTCAAGTGTTCCAGATAGATACTGTATTCCATTTGGAAATGATGGGATTGAGTTAAGTGTTATAAAGGTTTTGGATGAAAAATCTTCCTAAATCCTTATGGTCTATCTGAAAATAATGGGCAGACATGTTGGTGAAGACAGAGATAAAACTACCAGGAGAAGAGTACAAATAACTGATTGATATGACAAACTGTGTCAATGGGAGAAAGCACCATGGTGCTAGTAAAACATAGTGTTGTGATACCTCTTTGTGTCAATATGAGATTTGTACTTAAATGGATGATGGTGAATATACATACACTAATCCACCTTGATGCCTCAGTGTTCACAGGGGATGTCTGGTCTATTATTTGAACTGACTGGCCTCTTTGAAAATATGTGCTGGGACTGAAATAGCAGCCATATAGTTTTTTCTGGAGAAGCGCTATGTTTGAGTTGAATGGTTGAGCCTAGCAAGGTAGGCTCAGATTATTCAATTTCATACTCCAAAGGTTCCATCCTCCCCACTGGCACCAGGACAAAACCCCTCATATTTGAGAAGGAGCAAAGGAAGAGCTCACCTGGAGTTCAACCGAGAGGAAATTATGTTCTCTGAGTGCTGAGCTGGATTTCCTCTCAGTTTAACCCTGGGTGAGCTTTGCCTTTGCTCCTTTCTCAAAAATGAGGGATTTTGTCCTGGTGCCAATGGGAAGGATTGGTAGGCCTAAAAAGGCAGGGCAGAAACTTTGGGTCACTCACCTTTCCGCAAGGCCTTATAGTTTCTCAATCATCTTCATTGCTGAACTCTAAACCTGTTCTAATTTCTCTGAATTCCTCTTAAAGGAATTACAAACACATCTGGGCAGTTTTTCCAGCAAGAATACAGATGCGGTTAGTAGTGGGTAGGATGTGTGAATTAATGCAAGCAACCTAACAATCAAGCCCCAGACTCAGGAATGTCCACACAAGAGTCAGTGATTTCAAAATAGTTCATGTAACTGGGTATTTGAAACTCCACCCCTTTTTAACAGGCACATAAAAAGAGGGTGGGCTTCAGTTGCCCGGTTGCACCTTCCATTTTGACATNTGATGTTCCCTGCCCCACCCAAGGTTGTGTAGCTTTAAAAAGCATTAATGCCTGTGGCAAAATGGAATCTAAATGTTAAGTTTCTCCTTTGTGCAAATAGCATTTAGACTTATATACCACTCAATAGTGCTTTATGGCATTCTCTGAGTGATTTACAATATCTGCATATTGCCCCCCCCAACAATCTGGGTCCTCATTTTACTGACCTCAGAAGGATGGAAGGCTGAGTTAACCTTGAGCCTGTCAGGATCAAACTCCAGGTTGTGGGCAGAGTCAGCCTGAAATACTGCACTCTAACCACTGTGCTACCACAGCAGATAAGCAGAACAAAGCGAAGTCTTTACAAATAAAATAAAGCTTGTACAAGTGAAATGTTATTATTGGTTACAACTGTCAAGCACCAGAGACCAGGTTCACTCATGAAGGCTCAGTTTAACTAAGCCTTTAACTGAGTTATTGCTGAAAGCCTACGCGCAGGAAACTTTTCATCCAATGGCCAGAACTTCAATGGGTCAATGGCAGTCAAGGGGGTTGAACTGAATTTGTATGTGGTTATGTAGTGATTCTAGGCTGATCCCTCTTTTCACACCCACCCAGCTCTGCCAGTCCTTCTATAATAACCCATATAATAACAGGTAAAGCTAGAACTTTAATTTTCCCCTTCTCATGCTTTGGGATTCATTAAAACAAGATCAACCAAAAAGGCTGTGACTATAGAATACACAAGATATTCCCCAGGGCTAACTTGGCATAGGTTTTTAAAGAAAATGCTACTACAAAAATCTGCCACTACCACAATTACTTTAGCAGTTAAGCAAGAAAAATGAAACATCTTCAGAGATTTAAATTTCAAACTGCATTAATTCAAAATAAGAGCTTCATCTTGTACATATTTAATATTAATAAAATTATATTAAATAAAATTCATGGTTGACCTACAAAGTACATTGTTTTCAGAGTATCAATTACTAGAATCCACACTCGGTAATGAAGTGAATTGTATGGTATTCATAGCCAATTACTTTATGTTAAATAGCAGCTATTAGGAGCAGGGTGTGGTATAATGGAATATCTGTGGAGAAGTAATAAAGTCTATAGTGTACTTTAAGACTGAAGGGAGCAGCAACTTAGATATGTTAAATATCTGGAGTTGCTACAAGGTGAAACAAAATGGGGGAGGGAGAGATGATAGTTTAAAAATAAATTTCACTTAGTGCAAAAGTTCAATCTTCCATACTTCTAATTAAAAAGCACCAGGGAGCAGTTAATAAGAATGATGTCTAGGAGCTTTATTTGAACACTTATCAAAAAAGATGTGTAAAATGTCTTAAACACAAAATGGTTGTTCTGACCTTTTTGGAAGCACTTTTTCTAACCATTCCATCCTATTTATAGGCATCCACACACGAACAAACATTTGTGCTTTTTTAATCCTACGTTTTAGTTTTCTTTTCTTTCTTTTTTTTGGGGGGGGACTTTAAAGGTTAGGTGTTTTCATATTTAGGAGACCTCCATTCAGATCAGAACAGCGTTCGAACATTTCTTGCTCAGGTTCTTGCTCAGCTGACTCAAGGTCAGAATAAAGCATTTTTCTTTCAAAAGAGAACATTTCAACCCTCAAGATAGTTCAGAGGCAAAACATTCTGCCCACGATATTTTCAGAAAACAGTGGTTTGTGCTGTTCTTTAAGGGTAGTTTCATCCATTTCTAATGTCAAGCTGGAGACTCATGAGAAGGAGGGGTGCAGCCCTGACTTCATTGGCCTAAATTAACACTGGAAAATATTCTTTCTTTCTTTCTTTCTTTCTTTCTTTCTTTCTTTCTTTCTTTCTTTCTTTCTTTCTTTCTTTCTTTCTTTCTTTCTTTCTTTCTTTTGTTCGTTAGTTAGTTAGTTATTAAAATTATTTGCTGCCTATATCGCAGCTATTCCAGGCAGCTTACAATAGTAAAAGTGGAGAAATAAAAAGTATAAACATAAGGGTAGCAAGGTAATGCCACAATAGAATAAACAATGAAAAAGAAAACAATAAGAATTATGGTAATATGAGAATAAAAGATAGGCAGGTGAGGAAGCATAGAACGGGGGGGAGCTGGGGTTTGCAATCTAGTAACCATATCCAGTGTGGTACTCCCTCAAGAATAATTATACTATGTGGTGCTCCTTTTTTAAGAGATACATTATATCTGATAGAACAGTGGTGGCGAACCTATGGCATGGGTGCCAGAGGCTGCACTCAGAGCCCTCTCTGTGGGCACGTGCACCGTCGCCCCAGTTCTAGCCTTCAGCTGGGTTTTATAAAACCTTTTTGTTTTAGGCCTCCGCCGCCGTGTACAAAAAAAAAGGTTCAATCAATCAATTTCAACTTCTCGCAGGGGAAAAAAAGATCTTGCAAAGTTGGAATTGATTGATTGAACTTTTTAGTCCCACCCAGTCTGCTGTTACCACCGCAGCCACGCCAACCCAATGGGCCACACCCACCCAATGGGCCACACCCACCCGGCACCCGACGATGCATAAGTGGGTTTTTGGTTGCAGTTTGGGCACTCGGTCCCTAAAAGGTTTGCCATCACTGTGATAGAAGGTATGATGGTTCTGTGGTTAAAGATGCTGAACTTTTCAGCTGGAAAGCTGACAGTCAGGGTTCAAGACGCCAGTGCCATATAACAGGGTGAGCTCTCGTTACCTGCTCCAACTCCTGCCCACCTAGCAGTTCGAAAGCATGCAAAGGCAAGTAGATAAATAGGTACCATTTTGGCGGGAAGGCAAAAGCATTCAGTGCCCCTTGGTGTACAGTCATGCTGGCCACGTGACCACGGAAGCATCTTCAGACAAGGCTGGCTCCTTCAACTAATAAACGGAGATGAGCACCTCAGACATGAATTAATAGGGGAAACCTTTACGTATGTCTGATATCCAGTGGTGGGATTCAGATATGTGAACAACTGGTTCTCTGTGTGGATGCCACTTCCGGAAGTCCATTCTGGGCCTGGGCAACAAAAAATTAGTTACCAGTTCTGCCGAAGTGGTGCGAACTGGCTGAATCCCACCACTGCTGCTATCCCAGTGACCTTTTTCCTGCAAAGCTGCATTCTACTACTAGGTGAGCCAATATGCAGATATGCAAGTTTCCTAACTCTTAATTTCAAACTTGCAAGTTTCTGTTAATATAACCATACAATAAAAATAAAAATAAAGCTACTATTTATTGTTGTGCTTCTTGTCTAGACTACCTCAAAGGGCTAACAATTACACCTAAATAAAAAACAAACAAACCTGTGACTGTGATAATATTGCATTTCTTTTTCCAGTGAAATTTACTCACAGCACAACTTAGGAGAAGGGAAAAAAATACCTGTGTGAATTTGTGTTAAACCAGCAACCATGTGCCTGCAATGCCCAGGCCTTTCCTGTAAATTGCTGAACTGGAGAATACCTGATTCCAATATTGGATTCTTATTAGTTTTTGAATATGCAACTCTGCTAATTATTTATAAGAACAGGTATTTTCCTCCTCTAAAAGCAAAGTCTTCTATCTAGAGCGTATTGATTTCGTTCAAGATATTGAAATGATGATTTAATATTAAAAGGAAAATAGAAGTTTGATGTACAGACTAAGTGAAACTATCAAGGCCCAGTGATCCAGTCTATTTTTCCTTTTCTTTTCTCTGGTGTTGCTCAGCACCACTTGTCTGTCATAGGAATGGTGGAAGCTGAAAATCCCTGAAAGGATTTCCCCAATGCTGAAACAATTATCTGCCTGGTAGACTGATTATTCAACTTTTATCGAACAGTTTAAATAGAAAACAACCACATTCACAAATCATACTAAGCCACACTGCTTCTGCTTCTGCATGACACTTAGCCATAAACTAAGGTTAAAAAGGGCAAGATTGGTTAGCTCATATTTTATGCTAAGCCAAATGGTAAGCCATATTTTATGCTAAGCCAAAACCCAAATGGGTTTTCGTTTGAGCTTAATGTCTTGTGTCAACCCAGCCAATGTACAAAGACATCAACTATGGTGCTAACATCGTTACTAAATGCAAGGGTATTCTTTGGTTTAGTATTTTTCACTGATATTACACATAGACACACACAAACACACACACACACCCCTACACCTATTTTTATCTAGCAAAGTTTTGTTTCAGGCACAGAAACAAGAAAGGTTTCAGGCTGAATTTAGATTATAAACCCATCTTCAAGGAAAAGAATCAGGCTAAATCAAGTAACCAAAATTGCATAATTGTGTAATCATGCTTTCTCCAACATCCCCACCCAAACCCGTCCAACAGGCTCTCCAAGAGAAATGAAATCAGTGGGAATCTGAATATTTTATGAGTAGTTAAATCCTGTTTTCAGCAAGCCAGAAGGTATAGAACAGGTGTTGTGAAAGTTTTTTATGATTATGATGAAGGGTTTTTTTTTTTAATGATGTGGTTACAATCCTATAATAAGCATTAGCTTGTTTTACATCATGATCAGTAAGCAAAGGCTTTGATCAAGCCATGGATTACACAGTGTGTAATCCTGCCTTATAAGATGATAAGATGGCAAAATGAAACTTATCCCAGGAGCTGCAGAGTCTACTGCTTGGTTAATATTCTGCTGGTTGTTAGCTTGGGATAACTGGGGAGGAGGAGGAGGAGGAGGAGGAGGAGGAGGAGGAGGAGGAGGAGATGGTGGTGGTGGCGGCTTGGACTGATTTTTTTCATCTTCATTGGCCTTATCAATAAGAGGATTGGAAAGAATTATTTCATGACTTAATACTGCAATTTGCCTTCAAAAACATACTTTGGCCAGTATATTGTATATTTCTATTAGAAAAAACATTTAGGAATTTGACAATGATTTGTGAAAAGGGCCTTATCTTAGCCACTGCAAGTTCTTTCAGTTGGCATGAGATTTGGAAATATTATATTGACCACATGGTGATCCATGACTGATAGGTGTCTGACCAGAAGGTCCATGAATGGATCAACTGCATTTTCCTCCCAAAGGTTAAAAGTTGCAGAATCCTTTAAAATAGAGTAGAAGCAGAATGCAAATGGGATTTAAATATTTGTCCCATTGAGTTCTGTTTTGGTATACCTTTTGGGAGAAGTATGGATTTGAAACATTGCACAAAATTCCATTTTTTGGGATACATCACTGATAGACTGAAAATGACTTCATGCAAAATAACCCCTATAGCTCTTTTTTTTCTGAAATAGTTAAAATAGTTTTTCCTTGTTAATAACTTAGAATCTGAATAATGTTTATAAAGCCATTTGCATTTAAGATCAATAATTTACAAGCATCCTTAATGAAAAACACTTCACTGAACCCTAATATACATTTGTATCCCCCAAAATGAGATGATTTAATTCCAGCAAATTACACACATTTCTCATCTCCATTTCTTCACATGTGCTTTTCTATAAAGTGTGTAATTTAGAATCTTCCTGGATTTCCCTGACTTTGTCAGAAGGTCACAAAAGGGATCATATGAAACCATCATAAATATGAGCCAATTGCCAAGCAGCCGAATTTTGATCAGGTGACCATGGGGATGCTGCAATGGTCATAAATGTGAAAAACAGTCATAAGTCACTTTTTTCAGTGCCATTGTAACTTTGAATGATCACTAAATGAACTGTTGTAAGGAGAGCTTTTTTTCTCATAGAATGCCCAGAACGGAGTTCTGGCACCTTTTTTGGGTGGAACCTTGTAGGGTAGGCAAGGCGGGTTGTATGACATGTGTAAGTTCCGGCACCTTTTTTTTTTTTTTTTTACAAAAAAAGCACTGGTTGTAAGTCAAAGACTACCTGTATTTCATACCTAGATCCATCAGCATGTGTGACAAAAGCCATTCAAACATTGCCTACGATGCACTTTTTAAATGCTAGAATTACACGAAGCTCTGATTCAGATATTTTAATTGTAGCCAATTCAATTGAGTCTATGAATTAAATCAACTTAATTGTGCCAGAAAGTTGAACAGAATCTGCAAATTAGATACAAATCAGTTCAGAAAATTGAACGTTTGAATCAAATGGATTTTCTGAATTGATTCATACCCAGCTTCAACTCTCAACCTCCAGCTCTTCGTTCTTCTAACACTTTATCTTTAAACTGGGTGACCTTGTTAACAGAAACTAGATTTTCTAACTTGTTCTAAAATATTGTAAAATAAAGGACTGTCCTCTAGAAAGTGATGGCTCCCCTAGTAGATTCAATTAATAGTGTCAAGGTAATGATTTAAAAGCTAACCAGCTGATGTAATGTAAGATGTATGATGTACTATTGGGAATGACTCAGCAGGGTCTATGTCCCTTTAAGAGCCAGCTGGGTCTGTATCTCTTTATAAAAGGGAAGGCTCCGCAGATGTGTTTTCTCTCTTCCATTTAGGTTTTAGGTTTGGGTTTTATTAAATTTATACCCCGCCCTTCTCCTGGC
>NW_015387245.1:23406-54807 GCF_001527695.2 Protobothrops mucrosquamatus | reverse complement strand
CACCGCTCGCGCGGCTGCATTCTGGACTAACTGGAGCCTCCGAGTGCTCCTCAAGGGGAGCCCCATGTAGAGAGCATTGCAGTAGTTCCTGCTGTAACTGCTGTGTATTGGAGATTGCTGTATTAACATGTGTATGTATATCGTTCCTGGTGTATGATATTGTAGATAGTGTAAGATAAACCACCATTTAATATAGACCACTGTTTACTGTGTTTACTCCTGAGTTATCTCAGCGCAATAAGACTGTGCATGCTCTGACAGGTTCTAATATGTTTGTGCCCTAATCTGAAGTATTCCTCTTCTCTAAATTGATATCCACTAGAGACGATATCTCCCAGATTTCCCCAATCAATATGAATGCTTGCTGGCAGTTTATGGATTCACAGTTTCAGCACCTCTGGAGAACCAAAGGTTACGAAAACTATCCTAGGATCTTGTCATTGGCCACTAAGGCTGTTACAGATAGTCCTCGACTTACGACCACAGCTGAGCCCCAAATTTCCATTGCTTAGCAAGACAGTTGTTAAGTGAGTTTTGCCTGATTTTACGACCTTTCTTGCCACAGCTGATAAATGAATCACTGCAGTGGCTAAGTTAGGTAGAGAGTTGTGAAGTGAATCTGGCATCCTCGTTGATTTTGCTTGTCAGAAGGTCGCAAAAGGGGATCATGTCACACACACACACACACACACACACACACAGGACAGTGCAATTGTAATAAATACACGCCTGTTGCCAAGCATCCAAATTCTGATTGCATGACTGTGGAGATGCTGCAACAGTCGTGTGTGTGTATGTGTGAAAAATAATCACCAGTCACGTTTTTCAGTGATGTAACTTAAACCAGTCATTAAATGAACGGCTATAAGCCGAGGACTACCTGTGTAAGCATCTAACATTTTGGCTGTATAATAAAGGCTGAGCATAATTAATTACACTTAATGTACACCGTGAGTTTTGAAACTGAATATTTGTATTCTTTAGAAGGCAGACATAGCTTTAGGGTTCTTCAGTCTGCAATAACCCTACCTTTTAATTTCTGAGAAATGTTAGATTTGAAGTTAATTAATCACACGCTTTCTTATTCCCTGAATTTGCACAATTCAGTTTAGGCTGGATTTGAAGTCTAATGTACTGCAGTACTGTGAAAGATCAACCTTCTCCCCCACCCCCACTTTGGCAGAAACAAAAGTATGCAAAAAACACTATTGCGATTAAGCTTCCGAGTCTCATGAACAAAATCTGAAATTCTAAAGAAACAGATAGTTTCTCTTGTCCAGGAACTGTAGAACCGTAACATACTTTAAATGCTCCACCTAATGAAGTTTCTCCTCTTACATTCCTATTTACAGAAGCTTCTCTGGCACTGAAGTAATGAGAGCAATTCTTGCCATGTGAAGTTTAAGGGCCATGCCATCAGAGATATACGGTCATTTCAACCCTGAATGTAAGGGTAATGTGTAATTTCATGGTCGGATTGTAAACTAGCTTGCTAAATATGCTCCCATCACTTATGCTGCTGAGTAAATAAAGCCTCTGTGTGCCTTAGGCACCAATTATGCTAGAATTACTAGCTAAGGATGAATATATTCAATGGTGAGATTCACATACCTGAACAACCGGTTCTCATATTTGATGCAGGCCTGGGCCTCTGATGCCTCGAACAGACTTCCGGAAGTGGCATCATGCCTCCAATGCCTAGACTGGACTTCTGGAAGCCAGCCAGTTCTCCGAATTCAGGTAAATTTAGCTACCGGTTCTCCTGAACCGGTGCGAACCGGCTGAATCCTCCCACTGAATATACTGTATTTCTGAGAAGGAAACAATAGCTAAATTCACATATGTCACATGTGCAGGTGGTCCTCGACTTACAACAGTTCATTTAGTGACCGTTTGAAGTTACAATGGCACTGGAAAAAAGTGACTTGTGACCATTTTCCTCACTTATGACTATTGCAGAAGCCCCATGATCACGTGATTTGGATGCTGGATAACTGACTCAGATTTATGACGATTGCAGTGTCCCAGAGTCATGTGATCCTCTTTTGCAACCATCTGACAAGCAAAGTCAATGGGGAAACCATTGACTTAACAACCGTTCACTTAACAACCCATGTTACTAATTTAAGAATTGCAGTGATCCACTTAAATGTGGCGAAAAAAGTCATAAAATGGCAAAACTCACTTAACAAATTTCTCCCATAGCAACATAAATTTTGGGCTCAATTATGGTCGTAAGATGAGGACTACCTGTGTTGCCTTTTAAATTAAAATTATGATTTGCAAACTATAATGTCGCAATTCCAACCTCATGCTACTCTCAACATACTATGGCTTACTGTAATGTGTGAACACACCCAACAATAATCTCTTATTGTACTGCAATAATAATTGTATTCTTACTACATCTACATGGAGGGAAGTAAACTGTGGGGTACCACAAGGCTCCGTCTTAGGCCCAGTACTCTTCAACATCTTCATAAATGACTTAGATGAGGGAATAGAAGGGGAACTCATCAAATTTGCAGATGACACTAAGCTGGCAGGAATAGCCAACAGCCCAGATGATAGGATCCAAATGGATCTTGACAGTCTTGAACACTGGGCCCTATCCAACAAAATGTAATTTAATGTAGAGAAAAGTAAAGTTTTACACTTAGGCAAGAAAAACCTTTAAAAAATGTACAAGTACAGATTAAGTGAAACCTGGCTCAAAAGCAGTAACTGTGGGAAGGATCTTGGAGTCCAAGTGGATAATCACTTAAGTATGAGCCAGCAGTATGTGGTAGCAATACCAAAAAAGAAGCCAACACAATTCTTTGTTGCATAAACAGAGGGATAGAATCAAGGTCACGTGAAGTATTAGTACCTCTTTATAAAACTTAATAGGACCACAGTTGGAATACTGCATCTAGTTTTGGTCACCTCTTTATTGAAACTTTGGAAAGAAGTGCATAGAAGAGCAACTAAGATGATTAAGGGCCTGGAGATTAAAACATATGAAGAATGGTTGCAGGAATTAGGTATGACTAGTCTAGAGAAAAAAAGGACTAAGGGGGACATATTAGCAGTGTTCCAAAATTCGAGAGGCTGTCACAAGGAAGAGGGGGTCAACTTATTCTCTAAAGCACCTATAGACAGGCCAAGAAGCAATGGATGGAAATTAGTCAAGGAGAGAACCAAGTTAAAACTAAGGAGAAAGTTCCTCACAGAACAATTAACCAGTGGAACAACTTTCCTTAAGAAGATGTGGATGCTCCATCACTGGAGGCTTTTAAAAAGAGACTGGTCAGCCACTAGTCTGAAATGGTATAGGGTCTCCTGCTTGAGTAGGGGGTTGATCTTCTAGAAGACCTCCAAAGTCCCTTCCAACTCTATATTTCTGTATTCTGTGTTCTTATCTTCTTAATCAACTATATGGTTTTAGAAATCTCATTTATTATTTTCCTCTTCTGATTATCCTTCCTCTTAATACTAAATAATTGCAATATCAATACTCTGGAATATTTAAGGCTATCAAGCTCCTGAAAATAGGATGGAACGTAAGGTTAACTTCATGAAACATACAACATTTTTTAAAGAACAATATGCTACTAAGGCATATACAGAATGCTTTTACAGTTTGATGCTTAGGTTGACTTTTGACATGTCCCAAATAATATAGAAGCATAGACAGCCGTACCAACAGGCTAAAGAACAGTTTCTACCCATGGGCTGTCAGATTCCTGAATGGGAAATATGATAGACTTGCGGCACGGGTGCGTTGTGCAATAAGTTCACATGATGTAATAAGATGGTGGGTTTGTTGTCACTGTGTGTTGTGGGGGGGTGCATGAAGGGAGGCTCAGCCAATCTCATTGTACACATGTTGCACTTTGACAATAAAGGTTGATTTGATTTGATTTGAATCACAGTTTCCCAAATCAGTAGTTTATAAACCATATGTCCAGAGAAATATGGAAGCTTCTCTCATGTCCATCATTAAGACTGGACCAAACACAGAGGCAAAGTTTCCTAAAGGAGAGTCCATCTTTTTCTGCAAGACATCTGCTTACTATATACATTCATTGGAAACCTTATGAAGCCTGGCAACCAGTGGTGGGATTCAGTCAGTTTGCACCACTTCAGCCAAACCGGTAACTAAATTTTTGTTGCCCAGGCCCAGAATGGATGTCCGAAAGCGGCATCCACACAGAGAACCGGTTGTTCACATATTTGAATCCCACCAGTGCTGGCAACTATTCCATCTTACATGCAAAGACCAACCAGAAAATATTTTGTTAGAGAATACTTGACTGTTCTTTGCCTATCCATTGTTGTAGAAAGCATCCCCTGAGTTTAAAGAGTTTGAAATTAATGGAGATGCTTATCTTATCTCCCATTGCAGATAAGACTCTGTTAACAGCTTTATGCAATACCTAAGTTCAAAATTAGAGTGTCATTTGATTGCTAGTTGTTGGGAAGATGCTGTTGCTTAAATGTCATGTGATTTACAGAGATATACTAAACAAATGTCACTGAGCAAAACAAGAGGTCTAGATAGGGTTTTTCCTTATATTTTTATTGTTTCCAAACATTTGTCTGTTTCAGTCACCAAGAATTGGTTTTTGTATGTAACGTAGAATTCTTTATTCCATTCCACGTATTAAGTCATCAGGCATTATAGCACAGTTTTTCTGACTATTTTTCTCTCTGATTCTTTATCTGTTTACAATAATAGATAAATGTGGAACCACGAGAAGCAGAAATGGAGACAGAAGCAGGGGCTGCAGAGGCAGAACAACTAGAAGTAGCAGTGTAAGCATGTACGCACACACATGCACACAAAAACATATATGCACACACAAATAGAAAGAGAGAGAGACAGAAAGACAGAGACAGAGATCTATCAAAGCAGCAAACAAAAATTCAGAAACAGGAGTCTGTTTTCTCATTCTTTCTTTCTTTCTTTCTTTCTTTCTATCTCTTTCTCTCTCTCTCTCTCTCTCTCTCCCTCCCTCCTTCCCTCCATTCCTTCTTTCTTCTGCCAACCATATAGAGCTTCATTCCTTCTACCATTTTACAGGTATATTACAGCAGAATTTACCTGTTCTTATACCTTTTACTATGTTCTTCAGTCCCCACATCAAATCTTTTGCTTATTCCTCATAATGGTTTGATTTTTATTAATATATGATACTTAGCAGAACTGTTGAATGCATGTCAACTAGCTAAAGGAAAAATTAATGCTCAGGCATAAATGAGAAAGAAATAATTAACAAGTAGCAGATGCATTGACATGACTGGTCCTTGTATGATTTCAAATTCAAATTTTGAATGAGTTGTCCTTCAGGAAGTCATAATGAAAGGGCTAAAATGAACTTTTTAAAATTTCTAATGTATGAGCAAGTATGTAAGATGACATACAAACACACCCACACCAAAACCCACAGCCTATCAGAATTTGGACTAAAGAAGACCTTAAGTGTATTGGATTAATGTCATGGCATGTTATATGTTGTATTACCTAGAGGAAAATAAGGCTCCTAGGATTCAACTTAAAGAGCAACTAAATACAAAAATCTCACTAACAAATAAGATGAACTTGACACAAAAGTTGGTAACTGTCTATGGAGATTCTCAGTCATCCAGGTCATGGTTATCCCAAAGATGTTTTTTTCAAAAGGCAACTGGATTTTGATTTTCCTTGAAGACATTTCGCTTCTCATCCAAGAAGCTTCTTCAGTTTTGACTGAATGGTGGAAGGTGGATTTGTATTTCTTGGAGTTATCTGATCGTTAGCTCTCTTTCTGAGTGTCGTTGAGGCCACTTGGGGGTTTATCTGTGCTTGCAGGGCCACCTGATTAGTGCAAATGGATGCAGAACTTTCTTGGAACTGCTGAAAGGACTATGTTGTAAACAGGAGGTGGGTGATGTCGAATCACTCCCCCTCTGTTGGGAGAAGCCTGTTCAATCTTAATGTAGATGCCCTCTTTGACCCCTCTTTCTGGAACCAAGTGATCCAGACATATGTCACTACTGCTGATAATATTTTAGGAAGGGAAATATTTTGTGGTTTAGCAGGATATCAGATGAATGTTGATACGCCTCAGTTTGAGATTCTTCTGTCCACTGCAGAGTCATTTGACTGGGGTGCTATAAAAATGTTATTAAAATATAAATAAATAAAATAAGGGCGCACAATAGCTGTGCTCAGATGAAGACAATGAAGAAACAGCAATCTGTCCAAGCTCAATATTGTACCTTATTATCCTATATTATTGTACTCCTTTAGATATGGCAACAGCATTTCAGTGCATGTTCAGCAATTTCAAATAGCATGTGAATCATGAAGGAAAATGAAAAAGCAAATGAAGAAAAAAAAAGGAACTAAACAAGATAAATGGCAAAAGCTTAATACTAACAGAAGCTGCTGTTGAGGAGACGCCACATGTTGATACACCATTAAATACCATTTACAAATTCATCTGTGTCATAAAACTAGCAGAGTTGGCAGCTTCCCAGGAGTGAAGGAAACAGGCAATCTACTATAATGTTCTCCTTTCTTAG
Organism: Protobothrops mucrosquamatus; assembly: GCF_001527695.2. Lineage (NCBI taxonomy): Eukaryota > Metazoa > Chordata > Lepidosauria > Squamata > Viperidae > Protobothrops > Protobothrops mucrosquamatus. The sequence continues at coordinate 48,258 of NW_015387245.1, read as the reverse complement.
ACTGCTGGGCAAATTGAAGGAAGCCTCTTCATTTGTACTGAAAAGGTCACAGCCTTTGAAATCAGCTTCCTGACAAGCAGTCCCATTAATGTCAACAGTAAGGCTGACAGGCCAGTTGTGACAGGCAAGCTTCCTATGCATGCTGGCTGGGGAATTCTGGGAGTTGAAGTCCACAAGTTTTAAAGTTGCCAAGGTTGGGCACCCCTGCTCTAGTGTAATTTGCAATTGGCTGGTCTTGGTGAGCAACATTTTTTTAGCAACTATAAAACAAACAAAAACACTCTTGGCTCTACATCCCTACCAAATGCCTAATCTTGTCTCTGTAAAGCCAACACACACAAGCGCATTTGGGGGTTATTCGGTAGTTGTTGTTGTTTTTTAATTTGGTTAATGTTTTTCTCTTCAGAACATTGCTTTGCCCAAAGTCCTTGTCAAATTCTGTTTAGTCTTCAGATCATATAAATCTTTCGCCTTTAATAAAGTATAAACAATTGCTTGACTTTGAAAAGTTTATTTTGGAATTCCAACAGTTATCATAATAGGGGAAATCCTTTCAGGGCAGTTGTGGAGAATCATATAGTTTGAAAGCAGTTTGTTTAGAACAGGGGTGTCAAACTGCCGGCCTACAGGCCGGTTTCATCATACAGGAGCCGTGCCCACCCCATTGCCGGCAATGGCAAAAAAGTTCCGATACGTTGTGCAATGTCACGTGATGTTGCAAGTTTGACATGTCTGGTTTAGAACATTCAGCACAATTGTCTGCTTAACACAGGAATCTAAATTAAATATCCCTTATAAAGGACTCAGCTGTTGTAGAAACACATCCAGCAAAGGGGAGTTTGCCACTTTCCTCAATAATCAGTTTCTTTATTGGACTACTCTTTCCTTAAGACATTTTTTCCTAACATTCAACCTTCTTGTAACTTAACATCAAACATTTTATTAAAGTTAAGATATATTATATCTTCAATGTTTCCACAATCTACCATACTAAGGAAGTTACCCAGTGAACATAGGGGAAATATTCACTGTGACTTCTAGTAATCCTTGTATTGTTGTCAAGGTGCTCACAGATCATTCGCTTTATGGTCTATCTAGAATTTTCCCAAGGTATGTCAGACTGGCTGATTTATAATCTGTTGGATCCTTATTTTTTGCTACGAAGTTTTGTCTTCCCCCAGACATCTAATATTCCACTAGTTCTCCAGGAAATATAATGGCCTGCCAGAAAGTTCCATCAGTCTCCTAGGATATCATCCATTTGACCCCTGAAATTTTGATCTCATTTTTGAACCAGTGGTTCAAAAGATATCTTTTCAGACAAGCTGAGCCAGAATAGGAACTGAGAAGGTTTGCCTTGTTTTTGTTACGTTATTTTCCTTGAGCAGCTGAGCTATGTTTTTCCTCTTACTGTTATGAAGAAGCCTATTGTGTTGAACTTAGTTTACATCAATAAACACAACTGTTGTCTAAATTTTAGCTTTCTGGACAGGGATTCTACAAACCAAGTACTTTACTTGGTTTGTAGAGTCCCTGTACAAAAAGCTGTATATATTCTTCTTTGGTGCACAGACATATTAATTAAATCACAGGCTGTGATTATAATTGCGATGTGAATATTCTCTGATGCAAGAAAGAAATCTTCAGCCCTCTTATATTCTTCATATTCCTGCTTACTGCAAATTATTTTTACTCATGCACAAGAGATCTCCAAAATCAGTGTTTCTCTGTTCAACAATGTATATAGATTCTTTATAGGTCCTGTCACTGATGTTAGCAAGAATAAATATATTATTTCCTGCTATTGGTGTTTGCTTTTATTTTGCTTTTTAATTTTTCTCATGTGCATTTTTTTTTAGGAAACCTATCCAGAGATTGTGATCTTAATTAAACTGGTATTTTAGTAAGGTTATTTAGGGTGTAACAACAATGAAACCATGAATCATCATGAACAGAAACTTTAAAGGAAAGCTGATTGGGGCAATAGTCTAATGAAGAGAAGTACTAGGGGTGACATGATAGTAGTCTTCCAATATCTCAAGGGTTGCCACAAAGAAGAGGGAGTCAAGCTATTTTCCAAAGCACCTGAAGGCAGGACAAGAAGCAACGGATGGAAACTAACCAAAGAGAGGAAGCAACCTAGAACTAAGGCAGTGGTTCTCAACCTGTGGGTCGGGACCCCATTTGGGGTCGATCGACCATTTCATGGGGGTCGCCAAGCAAGGCTGTCTGCCATTTTTTTGTCCGCCATTTTTTTCCCCTTTTCCGGCGGGTGCCTTACCTCCCTTGGGCTGGGCCAGCTGGTGGTCGGCCTGCTCCATCTCTGCCGCTTGCCAGCTATGCCTCGGCTGGCGCAGGGGGCAGAACCACGCATGCGTGGCGCTCCTGGGCAGGGAAAGTCCTCGACTTACGACCGGTTGGGTAGTCCTCAACTTATGACCGGTTTAGTCCTCGACTTATGACCGGTTTAGTCCTCGACTTACAACTGGTTGGGGTCGCGGCATTAAAAAGGTTGAAAACCACTAAACTAAGGAGAAATTTTCTGACAGTTAGAACAATTAATCAGTGGAACAACCTGCCTCCAGAAGCTGTGAATGCACCAACACTGGAAGCTTTTAAGAAGAGACTGGACAGCCATTTGTCTGAAATGGTATAGGGTTTCCTGCCTGAGCAGGGGGTTGGACTAGATGACCTCCAAGGTCCCTTCCAATTTATTATTATTATTTATTATTATTAATTCAAAGATCAGCATATAGCTGATCTTCCCCAAGCCCTTTATTGTGAAGAAAAAAAGCTACAGAAGTATTATAACAGCTCTTTACCAGACATTTCTTTCTGAAACTTCCTTGTCATAAAAATATCTCTTTTGCTCAGCAGACAGAGTGCAGCCTCCAAAGGAACCAAAGCAGTGTGATATTTTGTGTTCTATAAAGATCAAGCAGAATTTTCACCTCATCTTCCATCTATGTACTTCCCTCATCTCCTGACTCACTCCCCCTCCTCAGCCTAATACTTTACATATTGCATTAGTAATACCAAAGAATGATGATGATGATGATGATGATGATGATGATAATGATGATGATGATGATGATGATGATGATGATGATGATGATGATGATGATGTTATCCATTCAGTCATGTCCGACTCTTGGAGATTCTATGGGCCAGGTCTCTCCACATCTTCCGATCTTCCACTGCTTCTTTGAGTTGTTCTATGCTCTGGCTGGTGTCAGTTTTGATGGTGTATACCAAAGTACAGAGACTGATTCATTGAAGACTGGCAAATCTTCATATATATTTTTTTTGGAAGCCAAAGAAGCTTGATTCTTAATGATTTTGTCCTATCACTATTAATCTATGATATCACAACCAGTTTCCCACACTTTGCCAAAACATTGCCAAGGCATAGACTCAGGACAGATCGTTTATTTAAGTAGCAGGAAGGTTTCTTTCAAATATAATATTGGAAATACAGTTACCTAGATCAGCCTTCTACACACACACACAAACAAACAAACACACAAAAAAATCCTTCTTGCTTCGTTTCATTTTCAGAATAATTTGCCTTTAGTAACAACAAATCTTTTGAGCTGATAATAGTTTTCTGTTGTTCACTTATATAAGAATACAGATTTAAGTCAATTCTTTTTTTTTTTTCTATGTCTCACAAAGAAAACTTGTTTCAAAGTGTAAAATGTGTTGGTGGGAGATGGGGACGTGGAGAAATAACCACATGACTGTTAACTCTCTATGTTTTAGGGATTTTAAGTATGAAAATCTGAGTAGCTTTAAGTGACTATTTGGTGCCACCTACCGGCTTGTCAATACGATATGCAGATCTTTCATTGCTTTCCATCAAACAGGCAAAAACTAGCCACTGTTTTATTTGATATTTTCCCCTTCTACATTATTACATATGTAATTGCTTCTTAGAAAATTAAAGCCCTTGAAAATGGATATTTATTATCTTTATTTTCCAACCCAAAAAATAACCTCTTCCAAATGTCTTTTTTTTTTAAAAAAAAAAAAGATAGAAAACTACATTTTGGTAAATAAAGATGATGAAATCGTCAGTCTTTTCCTTCTGCCCACATCCCCAAACTTTCTTCTACACATTGAATTTTTTTTAAAAAAATGTCACAGCAAAATAAATGCCACATGTAGTGAGAAAACAGTACAATAGAAATGAGGGCTATGTCGAAATAAGAACGTAGATTAATTATATATTAAATATATAAAAGACAAACAAGGGTCAATATTATTCAAGCTAAATATAGAGTTTTTGTTGATTTCTGAAAATGTCATGTTCTTCCACATTTTCTGAAGATCAAATTGCAGCTTAAAGTAGGAGATGGAAATGAACAAGGGAATTCAGCTTCTGATTCTAATGTTGGGCTTGTAGAGTAACCAAAGGTCTGAATAGACTATATTTGGTTGAGTTTTTAGCTCGCAGTTCGAGGGGCTCTGTAACATTTCCAACCCAGCCCTCCCAATTACTTATTCCGGGTTGTTTCATTATGTGTCCATGACTTTTCAAGGGTTATTGGGATCAACATGCTTTATAAGAACCACAGAAGTGGGATTGCCACATATGCTATTTTAAATAGAACATACCTTCATTTGAAAGAGAGATCACATTCTGGCATTTATAGCTTTGGGAGCAGTTTAATTGGGCAATGGTCTAGGGCAGGGGTAGTCAACCTTGGCTCTTTTATGACTCGTGGACTTCAACTCCCAGAATTCCTGAGCCAGCCATGCTGGCTCAGGAATTCTGAGAGTTGAAGTCCACGAGTCATAAAAGTGCCAAGGTTGACTACCCCTGGTCTAGGGCCTCCCAAATTGAGGCTTCCACCAATTTTGACATTGTAATAAAAAAGAACCCTTATGTCAAGATAAAATGAAGTCTTCATCATGAAAATATAGGAAAAGAGCAGAATTTAAATGTTTATTATTTGCTTCTTTTACAAATGATAGTTGCACTTCTACAGCTACATTATGGGTTGAGAAAGCTTAGGAAAAAAATCAGGTACTTCAGCCTGATTGATTTTTTTTTCTTTTTAAATCTACCTTCCATGGCTCCAATAACACTCTGCTCCTTATTTGGTTTTACTCAGAAGAGAAGCCCAGAGAAGGGAAAGGAGTTATATTACTTGGGAGAGTAACTTTGAAGGAATGCTTTTCATGAACCTTTGTCAATATGAAGCACCATTTTGAAGTTTGACATACAGTACCCTTGCCTTTTTAATTAGATTTATATTCTGCATTTAAACTCTAAAGTGATGCATATGGTGCTCTGGTCTCCTCTTTTCCCTATGACAAAAAACCTTGGAAGGTTGGTTGGTTGGACTGAGAGGAGAGTAGCTGGCCCAACATCACTCAGCCAGCTTTCACGTCTAAAGAAGGGACCTAAGGTGTCCTGGTTTCAAGTCCAGCTCCTTAATGGCTGCACCAAACTGGTTCTTAGTCTTTTTCTTTTCAGGATATGTAAGTAAAGGTGAAGCTTATAGTATAGTTTAAGCTGCTTTCAAAAATCATCTGCCCAATTGATGTCATCCCTGAGCTGGGAGCAGATCATATCCGTATGCATACATAATTGAACATAAATAATGGAAATACTGCAATCTTATGAATAATAACAAGATGCTCAGTTCCATTGAATCAAGTGCATGTTTACTGCCAGTAAATAAACATTTGCAGATGACTGCTCTGTTGAAGCACTGTTGCCAAATACTTCCTGCTATGTCATATGGTGCATTTTCAATCATCTTGAAAACAAAAGAGGGATTTTTGGAAATTTATGACAGGATGGGACCAAGACTGGCAGTTAGTAATGCTTAGATAATATTTCCATATGTGGAGGATTTGGGACAGTGAAGAGGAGTATATGTGGCATAGAATTACTGTACTTTTAAGAATCTAAAAGCCTATGTATCCATAAATGTGAATTTCTTCTGTAAATTAATGGATAGCAGCATATAAATGATGTAGAACTCATTGTTTATAGTTTTGTCTTTAATATCACATCTTTGTACTAATTTTGAAATACATTGAGATTAATATTTGCATCTCAAATCACCTATGTCAGTCCATGTCATCTAAACTAATAATCAAAATTAATTGATTGTCAGTTTAGATGACAAAATCAATTACTGAAGTACAATGTGAGCACCTCACGTAAAATATTTATAGCAAAGGGTTTGAAGATTTTTTGGTATTTGTATCAAATCTAATACAATTTCAATAGAGACTATATTTTTCTAAAACATTTGTTATCAACTTGCTAGAAATATAAGAACAGGTAGGATGCATTTGCAAAAATTGCTCCATTCTGTCTTCTGCCTAATCTGCCTTATCTGGGAATGGATTGAACAGGCAATAATTTCAGGATTTCTTGTGGAGGCTACCTTAGAAATGTATATTTACAAACTCTGCCCCAGGGAAAAAGAGGGATTTATGATCATCGACAGCAACCCTTCAGTTGAAATCCTTCAATATAGAAAGTTGAAGGATCTACCTCCAATCAGGATAGTTTTCATTGCATGGCTAATACTAAAAGGCAAATTGTGATCCAGTCTTTGTACAGTTTATATATTCCCAAGCATCAATTGAAGAGAGCTTGGCTTTCATTTCCCAAACCAGCAAACTGTCATTTTGTCCCTATTATTCGTTTTCCCAATCCTGATGGGGAAGAGGCAGGTGGCAGCAGTTGAACCATTTGCAAACTAGCTTCACAGTGGAAGGCAGTTTTGGTATGAAAGTGATTATTGTGTGAAGAAACATGCGAAAGACAAGCGTGGTCTGTTCAGGAGAAATACATGCAAGAGAAATCATAATCAAATCAGAATGCTAAGTAGAAGCAGAGACAGAGAGATTGAAAATAAAACTTATCTAAAGTTTACTTTGATGAAAGGGCAGTTTACTTTCCCTATCTGAATAGGCAGTGATCAAGTGATACAATTGTAATACAATGGTTCTTAAGCATTCAAAAGCAAAACTAAGAACTAAGTAGAAATTTTCTGACAGTTAGTACAATTAATCAGTGGAACAACCTGCTTCCAGAAGCTGTGAATGCTCCAACACTGGAAGATTTTTAAGAAGAGACTGGACAGCCATCTGTCTGAAATGGTATAGGGTTTCCTGCCTGAGCAGGGGGTTGGACTAGATATATATATCTCTCTTAAGGAGAAACAAAAAGATGTTGAACATGGTATGGATAGGTGATTTTCTTGAATGATCAAAACTGAGTGACCAGCTCAGGAAGGGTCACAATCATTATATGAGATATAATTGACTAGAGCAATTCCATGTCTTCCAGATATAGTGCAATTACAAGATTCATCAGGGAACCTATGGTAGGAATAATCCAGCATGGTGGATTCTTCAGGGTACCAGGTTGAGAAAACCTCTATCATGTTTGGGCCACATAAGCAATGTCAAGATTTTATTTGGGGAGCTTTCTCATGCAAAGTATGTGGACTACCACTAAGTTCAAGCTCCGACTTTTAAGTGAGAATAGAATAGAATAGAATAGAATAGAATAGAATAGAATAGAATAGAATAGAATAGAATAGAATAGAATAGAATCTGGAAGGGACCTTGGAGGTCTTCTAGTCCAGCCCTTCTCAAGAGGAAGACCTATACCATCTCAGGTAGGACCCTCTATCTAGTAGTATGACCAATTTTGCCTGAAATAATTAGGACACAGGATTTCTTAATTAATCTCAGCCAACCTATACTGGGAGAAAATATTCTCAGAAATACTCTTTTTAAGAAAAGAGATCCAACAAAGGATATGAGAGAATACATGTCTCTGGCTCAAAGTCATCTGCAACAGCACGATGCATTTGGGCATTACATTAGCAGAGGGAATTGGCAAGTTAGGAGAAAGTAAGAAAAAAAATATTCAGAGTATGAGGAAGAGCAGGAAGACTCAGATGTGTATTTGATCAATATCATCTCCGAGAGATACTTTAAGAAGGTACAAGAGGTAAACTAAGAAATAGTCATTTGAAACTCTTTTCTAGATTCATTTGTACAAGAATATTAATTCTATGCAAAATATTGCTGAATAAATGTGTTCTACATAAAACATCTTCTGCATGACACCTGCCATGGATATGGTTGACAGCAAAGACGTATTTTGCTCTGTCAGTGATGGGATACATATTATGCCACAAATGCCTGAAAGAAGTCTACATTCAAAATGATTGCTAATCATTTTATTGCTTGCTTGCTTGCTTACTTACTTCCTTAACTCACTTTCAATTTCCACAGCTGCTCATCTCAAGTATATGACTCTAGATCAGGGGTCTTCAAACTTGGCCCTTTTATGACTTGCAGACTTCAACTCCCAGAATTCCTCAGCCAGGCATGCTGGCTGAGGAATTCTTGGAGTTGAAGTCCACAAGTCATAAAAGGGCCAAGTTTGAAGACCCCTACTCTAGATCATCACATAATGTCTGCAGACTCAGACCAAATATCTTCCACTAGAGAGAAACAGAAGGAGGGTGTTAATCTCCTCAAGTCCTACTTCTGAGCTTTCTATAGGCATTTGATTAGCCACTGTTAGAAAGAATGCTGGGTTAGATAGACAACTGGATTGAAAAAAGCTAAATGTTATGTGCAAACTGAAGAGAAATCAGAACACACCTTTGATCTATTCTAGCTCAGTTCTTGTGGTCTTCAATCAGGGAGCATTCTTATTCCTGTAGTGAATCCCATGTTTCTAAATTTCCTGCCATATGGACTGTGAATTATATGTGAGTTAACAGTACCACCATATGACCTAGTAAAATGATTTTTAGGTGACACATAATCTAAAACTTTTTGACCACTAGAACCAATGGTAGAAAATATTTGCATAACATAGTATAAGTATGGAAAGCCTATTTTATTGCTAAATAATTAAAATAATCTAGAAAGAAGAAAGGAAACCAACCAACCAATTTCATATGGTTCATTCCTGCAAAATAGCTAAACTAGTTCCATACTATCCAACATAATCTGAAATGTAATACAGATATAACTCGGCACAGATTGGATATTTGAAATATCCAATATATTTTTTCCATCTATCAGGAAAAGCTCAGTATTAAAAATTATCTCCTAATAGGTGGCGGTGTAGGATGGAGGTTTTAAATTAATAAAGCATTACGTGTTGATGCAAGTGCTAATCAGTAGTATGTAAATTGATCTTATATTTATTTTTTAATATTATAGCTGTCACTTGCATAATGCTAGTATCTTAATAATATAGTGAAAATAATACATTTAGAAGAAGAGCATTCTTCATAGTTAAACTGAATAGAGTTTTGCAAAGCTTCAAAGGATTGCTTTACTTCAAATCAGCTCATTAAAACTGATTTGCAAATTAAAGCTTTGATGCTGTAAATGAAATTAGATAGCTGTGAAGTGCATCACAGCCTTGCAAAATGTTTTGCAAATTCAATTGCTTTTCTGCTGCTTCTGGGGGTTTTACAAAATGATAGGGTTGCACAGCTATTCAGATCCGTAAAGAGCTTTAGGCAGGGTATGGGCATCTTGGTAAAGAAATCCTGCCATTTTTTGGGTTTGTGACACAGTCCCAGGAAAATAACTGTTTTGAGTTAAGGAGCCTTCCTTAATGTCTCCATAACTCAAATGCATATTTAAGGAGGTGCTGACAGCTTTGAAAGTTGTCAAGTTTAAATTGGAGCAGATTATATTCTACATTGGTCAAAATAACTTCTGTGTAGGACAACTTGACATCTACTGTGCTCACTTTTCCTCATCCTTTGTTCCTTAAAAGAAGAGGAAACATTTATTTTTAAAAGACAGTGCTGAAATGAATATATCCTGATGACATTTGGAAAGATTGGTTGTATAAAGGATCTACCTCGTCTGTTATTTTTATTCCATTTGGCAAAAAAATGAAGTCAGTGAACACTTGATGCTTCCTCATTGTAGTTATGCAGCGTTTTTTCTTTTTAATCACAGAGCACATAAAATCAAATCAGCTGATCGCCGAACCTCAATTCAGGTTTGGCCTAATTCATACAAGCCTAATAATGAATACCTCAAAAATACAGTGGCGTACTAACAGATTCAGGCATTATAGAGCCATTCTTAACCATATCACAAATGTGTTATGGCTAACTATTTTTGTGCCATGTCTTTGTGAAGTCACCAATTGGTCCCCGGCTTACACAGTACCAGGAGCAGCCTTAAATTGTCTTTTGTTATTCTAGTTTTAAAATAATATCTATCCTGTTATTCCAATACGATATTTGTTATAGAAACAATCTGGCCAGCTTCAGTGATTATTCTGCTTCTAATATGGTCAGGTTATTCCTCGGATTGGGGATTATTCCAGCTGCCACTGACAACTTGACAATGATTGTGTGAGGATGTCCCTCCCCTCCAGTTCTAGGCCACTGTCATCTGGGGCTATTCTGGACAGAGGGAGAGGAAAGTTTTCTCATGCTGGACTGTCCTTCTCTATCTGCCAGATTTCCAAGTTGATCCCTGGTTTGAACCATCCTGAGCAGTACCTGCCCAGCGACTGCTGTGGTGGTGAGGGGGCTGACTTCAAAGTTGAATAGAAAGCATATGAGAGGGAGACTTTCCCTTGCTATTTTACAATACAAGCCAGCTATTGTTCGCACATGGGTTTAGCTCTCTTCTGGAACACTGCTAAACTTATGTTCACTTGGTCTGAACAGCGGTTCAGTGCTTTTCTGGCATAATGCTAGGCCACTGTATAAATATTTATTTTCCAAAACATGTTCAGCACTCTTCTGGAATAAAGCTAATCACAAACCAGAGCTAGTTTCAGCAGATGGTTAAAACTGCCAGACTATCAAATCTTGCCTCCTTCACAAACCATCTCTAACTTATTTTATAGAATAATTGGTGGATTGATGTTACCCCATTAGCTAGTGACAAACGGTAGGAGGGGAGAGAAATAAAGAAATAAAGCTGGGAGAATCTAAAATCCCTTGCTCTGTACAGCATAACAATATCATCTACTAGCATCTTACCTGTGGAAAGATATAAATTGCTATTAGGACAGCATATTTGATGCATTATAGTGGCTCTAGCATTTTCATTCAGTAGTGTGGAAATGCAGATAAAGACACCTAGCAGATATGAGTGAAAAGCATTAGAATCAGAAGTTTCTTCTACCTTCTAAGGATGGTAAAAATGTCTTGCATAATGTATTTATCACCGCTATTCTCTTTCCTGTTCCATGCCATATTTTCTTTCATTTCTGAAAATAATGTGTGCTCTGATTCTTATTAAATGTCAGTGTGGATCCTGCCAACAAACTTCCAATGTCTGCTCTGGTAATGAAAGAAAATGTGTTTATTGAGTATTCATGGGCAAACCATGTTATATAATATAATATGCTCCACAGTTGTTCTTGGCAAGATTTGCTCGACTGAAAGGCATTTGAATGTTTTATTATTGGCTGTTAAATAATTGATTGCCAAAATTTAAACATAGGTCAACAATGAAAAGTATTTTGTTCTACCACAGGAATGGATGCTATATTTTAAGATTTAAGACTCAAGAGTTAGTCATTAGAGTCAGCATATCCTGTTTCTAGTCAATAAGAATTTGGCTTTATTCTACCTGGTTACTTTGGAAAGTACAGGTTACATATGCCAAATCTATAGAAAATTCAAATGAATGGTTATAATATAGAATTGCTGAAGCAGAGACCCTCTCAGGCTCACAAATCAGACCAAAATTGCTTTTAATTATAAATTTAATTCTGGAGGATCTGGATTCAATTGGCTAAAATGAGCATACTAGCCAAAAAGCAAAGTTGCTTTTTTCAGCAATATGATCATTTCCTTTAAAGAGATTGTGCCTTTTGCCAATAGAATGGTCTCCTTAAAACATGAAACAAATAGATAGACAACCAAAAACAGCCGTTAAAGTACAGCCCTCCACACATTTGACAAATAGCCTTTCACAGTAGCTGAAATGTAGCAAAGCAAAAGCAAGAAGACCCACCAGATGATAACAAGGGATCTAAATAGAATGGATGTGAGTTAATTTGCATTGCAGACCAAACCCCCCCCCACTCTGAAATCAGAAATATCATTTCAAAGAGTCACTTGAATATGCGTAACTAAATAAATTTCAGCAGATGCAATGATAATGATGGAATAATCAGATTTGCCTGCTTTAGTCATAGCAGAACATGTTTTTAGCTGAGCTCCAGCAAACTTCGTTATATTCACTGAGTATGTCATCTATTTTCCTAGTCTCGAAGTGGGAAGAACACAGTCCCACTTTCTCCATGTTTACCAAATAGGGTTCTTTTAAACTGGCAAACACTCAGCAGGATTCTGCTTAGCTGCATAGGTCCCACATATTAAGAGCTGGCAAGAAGATGAGAAATATATACTGTAATGGCATCATAGTTTCTTTGGAACAGGCAAATCCCAGATTTCAATTTTCCTTGGATGATTAATCTGCTCTGCTTTTTTTATTTTCTCCCCCGCCCCATACCCAAAACATAAAAACAATAATATGACAATTAAAATTTAAAAATATTAGATATAGATATATCAATATGGGTTCAGTCCAAACTGCATGTTATTTTGCTGAACCATAAGATCTTGCCGTTAGATGGATTACAGCCTGAAATAAGATACACTCAAATATTCTACATTCATCTAAGAATACTAATTAAGAACATGAAAATTTCCCACTATGGGAATATTAGTTAATTAATAGAAAGAATCTCAGTCTGTATCCATAACACCAGCATACGAATAAACAATAATTAACAAAGAAGAGTTTGATGAAAAAGCTGTATCTATCATTTTTATAAATATTGGGAAAGGTAAGGGTACAAGGGTAGCAAAGAACAATCCTTGTTTCACTGCCATTGCTGCTCACGGATGGATATGCTTGCATGCTTATATCAGTGCTCAATCGTATTAACCATGAGATTTCTACCATTTGTGTGCCTGCATTATCCTCAGCTCTTCAGAAAATCAAGGAGCTGCCTTGGTAGTGAAGAGGAGGCACTTATATTATGGCTTATGGGAATGACCCTGATCCTGACAAGAGGAAGAGCCACATGGTCACATGAGAGGCAGCTTTGCCCACAGAAGCACCGGGAGCATGGTAATATTTGAAAAAGGACACTCCCTAGCTTCTTAGATTGTAAAGGCCAGGGAGGAGAGATGTACTTTCAGGCTTGCAAGATTCTGTTAACATAACCTTACAATACAATTAGAATAAGTACTACTTATGCTTATGGTCAGAACTACCTCACAAGATTGACAGTCTTTGGAGCAACTATACTGAGCAGCTCAGTGTATTCTACAGCAAGGCTACGAGCTCAAAAAGTCCTGCAAAATCTGGAGCACCATTTGATCACCATCGGCATTGACAAAATTACCTCCAGTCAGTTGCAAAAGGCAAGTTTACTTGGAACAGCTTACATGCTGCGACAATACTTTTAAACAACAACATCTGCCTATCCCAGGTCCTTGGAAGTGGACAAAAATGCCAAATCCAGTCTAAATATCTGGCTGTGTGGCCAACCACAATACATTAGGCAAGTTTGATCATAAGCCTTAGGCAAAATGCCACATAGAATATTTGGATTTCATGAAATAAAACTGAAAATGTACAGACATTCCTAAATATTAAAAGGTAACATGCAAAATGTGCTGGAGAAGACTCCTGCGAGTCCCTTGGACTGCAAGGCGTTCAAACCTGTCAGTCCTAGAAGAGATCAACCCCGACTGCTCTCTAGAGGGCCAGATCCTGAAGTTGAAACTCAAATACTTTGGCCACCTAATGAGAAGGAAAGACTCACTGGAGAAGGGCCTAATGCTGGGAAAGATTGAGGGCAATAGAAGAAGGGGACGACAGAGAATGAGGTGGCTGGATGAAGTCACTGAAGCAGTAGACGTGAACTTAAATGGACTCCAGAAGATGGTAGAGGACAGGAAGACCTGGAGTAATGTTGTCCATGGGGTCGCGATGGGTCGGACACGACTTCGCAATTAACAACAACAACATGCAAAATGTTAAAATATATTTACAAATGAATGAAGAACTTCAGTGGGATGGACTTTAGAGTTTGAGAAGGTCCAAGCAAAGAGACTAACTTACTAACAAAGTCAAATATTTATAGCTAAGGGTTGAAATGAGGGGTCCTTGGTGCTCTCTGAGGTTGGTTGTTTTCTTGCAGATGTTTCATCACTCAAACTAGGTAACATCATCAGCACTGGTTTCATTTGGGTAATGCAATGTCTACAAAACCCCCAACCAAGATCAGAGAGCACCAAGGACCCCTCAGAAACTAAACTTGATGGAATTATTTATCCTTGCCTGTCTCAGGCGTTTCACATACTGTTACAAAGGTTTATTTTCCCTGTTAAGCTGTGGACCTTTTTCAGAGGAATGCTAGATTGTGCAATATACCTTTGCAAACTATTCACAGCTGCGATGGCGAACACATGGAGAAGAAAGAGGAAAGGAGGGAAAGGCCTGCCTGATTGCTCTGTGTGCTACAGAAATGATTACCAACTGTGCCATCCTCCATACTTGATGTGGGGAGGTCCCCAGCTGTTTCCTTTCTAAAGGCATGATTAGACTTTGAAACTGCCAGGTAGGGGAGGGTTCCCTGCCAAAAGCAAAGCAATGTTAATGTTACTCCTACAAAGGCTTCCCAAGAGAATAATGGAGAGCTTCACTGCAGTTTCTATAGCTACTTCTCCCTCCCTCTCTCATTCCCTCTCTCTCTCCCCCCCTCCATCTCTGTGGGGGTGTGCATCTGAAATGTGTGTGTATTTTGTGTGTTCTATATGTATAAAGGTGTGTGCATATTCTTTGTGTGCATGCATGTACTTTGAGCATTTTATGTGTATACAAGTGTGTGCTGCATGTATAAAAATGTTACATGTTCTGGGTGTATACTACTGTGCATTTTCTGTGTTTGTACAAGTGTGTGTGAATTCCGTGGGTTTACAAGTATGTAAGTGGGTTCTTGGTGTATCCCATAATGCCCAACAATGGAGCAGCAATATCCTACTGAACATGGAAGCCAGCAGGAAATGCTTTCAGATAATGTGTGGATGCAAGAATATTACCACTAGGTACAGAAACTGCTGTAACACCATTGCTACACTGTCAAGCACAGCTACCATTAATCCTCCTTACTCTGTTTTTAGAATTGCCAGCAGTGGAGAGCATTTTAAAAAATACGATGTTCACAAAAGTAAGAAACATTTTATGTTGGGGGTTTTTTTTCTGTGCCGAAATATTTTCTCTCTTAGTAGATGGAAGGCAAAGACTGCCAAGAGATAATATTTTTTTTTGCCATAGAAACTCTAAAAGCCAGGGTGCTCTTTTGTTACCTATACATATATATATATACAGACATGTACATGCATATCTATCTAAAATCTCTAAAGCAACCAAACTAAGTGGCCAATTAAAACTGAATGGAAAGAAATGATAATTTTCCTATTATTTTCTCCCTTCTTTCAGCTGTGGGAGTCCTGTTCCGTAACCCACTAAAGAAAGTCAATATGAAGAATCAAAAGTCCTCCTCGGCAATAAGATTGAAACAGTGGAAAGTCTCTTTCAATTGGGCTGATTGTTCTCCCATGAATTGCTCCAAGTTATTTAAGATGATCTCTGACATCTAAAAAATACTTTGTGGCAACTGAAAGGGAAGGAGGCGGGCAAGAACTTGTCCTTTGCTGAGCTTATTTCTGGTCCTTTATCTTAGGACTGACACTGCACTTCCTGAGTCAAAATGAAATAGCAAGTAACTATTAATTATAAAAAGACAGCAGTATTTAACAAGATTAATCACTGTCAGTTCACCAATAGCCCAAAAACCTTGGTAGATTAGTAACCGAAGTAGAAAATGAAGCATACTCAGCCCGATTTCATTAGATTATTCATGTCCTGTGTGTGTGAAACAGCCTCTTTAAAACATCACGTTTGATATGCCACACTAAATCCTATGAAGCAGATGGGTTTTAATTGGGAAAGAAAACAGACATTAGAAGCTACATGAATTAATAATTGGCTTCCTCTCTGAGAATTAAGTTTTTAAAAACAAGAGCAAGGCCGCAATATGTCTGGTTCTATCTTCCAGTCAATCTGCCAATTTTCCTAACCAGTGGTTCTGATAACACACAGTCAGACTTGCTGGATGAAAGCATCTGCTTTGAAGTCAGTGGAATGTTCCCTGAATCCTGGGGTGCCCTAACATCACATCATCCCTTACAGCAAGTAAGTTCTGGAAAGGCTTTTGGACATCATCAGCTATCCTACACTGATCAGTCATGGGTCATAGCTTGGGAGGATGAAGGATGAGTAAATTAAAACCATGAAATACTATACCAGCTCTAATGGGTATTAGGAATGACCTTGAGGAATAGGAAGAAGAGCCACAACTAAGACAACAATCAGACAAAAGAAATCTGAATCCAAGGCAGAAATGAAATTTAAGTAAACTTCTGAGGCATAACCTTCCCTAGTGCTCAGGGAGGGAGGTGCATTCAGAATGGCAAGATTCTGTTACTGTAACCTTAAAAGTAGCATTAGTATTCTTAACTTTGGTGAAGGGTCGATACTACGGAGGAGTACAATACCGTAAATCTAACAGAAATCATGTTGAGAATTGATGGTCTTTAATTACATTTCATTTCGCACTGTTATTGTGATATGATTACGTTGGTCACAATAGTATTTTTATTCCAGTTCATTTTTCCAGCTTGTAATATAATACTCCTCCTTGGGCAGCAAAGGGGACCAACAAAGCACTACTGAAGCACATAACACCAGACATGTCACTGGAAGGAAAAATCGCAAAATTTATCACTTATTTTGTCCCTGTCATGTGGGGAAAATCATTGGAGAAAGCAATTATGTTTGGAAGAGTTAGCGGCAAAAGGAAACCAGGCCGTCAAAGAACACGGTGGCTGGATACCATCAAAGCTGACACCAGCCAGAACGTAGAAAAACTCAGAGAAGCAGTGCAAGATTAGAAAATGTGGAGAGACCTGGCCCCCAGAATCGCCAAGAGTCAGACACAACTGAATGGATATCACCATCATCATCATCACCATTATCACCACCACCATCATCATCGTCAATATAGTACTCCAAATATCCCTTACCCCAGTGGTGGGATTCAAATATGTGTGGATGCCACTTCTGGAAGTCCATTCTGGGCCCGGGAAACAAAAAATTAGCTATCGGTTCTGGCGAACTGGTGCGAACAGGCTGAATTCCACCACTGCCTTACCCACATCAAACAGACAGCTGATAGCATATTCCAGTGCCTCAGGAAACAGGCAGGTGACTTCATGATGATTTCAAGTGCAAGCACATTCACTGGCAGAAAATGTTGTCTTTGGAATCCTGGCCTCCAGGAGGAAGGCAGGGAGAAGGGGGGGGGAGATGATTTGCCCGAGCAAAACCATGAAGAGATTTCCCAGCCCATTTTTTCTGTTGGGATTCTTTGGGGTGGGGAGATCCCCGGGAGATTTGAAAAGAAGCAGATCACCTGGGAGAGGACCAAGAGGAGAGAATCCCTGGAAGAAAAAAAGAGAGATTTCTGGAAAATATAGGCAAAATGAATACTAGAAGAAGCCATTTGGTTTTTGGGAGGAGGAGGAGGAGGAGGAGGAGGAGGAGGAGGAGGAGGAGGAGAAAGCTAAGCAATTCTTCAGAGGGTTGAGTAGAAGCGTCAAAGCTAAACTTGAGTGGAAATGTGGGACAAGTGGTGGGACAAGTGGTGGGGCAAGTGGGACAAGTGGTGGGGCAAATGAGACTCGGAGTCAAAATAAATCTTCAGGAGTAGAGACTTGTTTTGAGTGGGTTAGAATTTGGTCTTGTTGAGCATGTAAAACCATAGATAAACCTAACAGAATGTTTTTCTCTCTATTTTCTAATTTTTTAACAAAAGAGATTTTGAAATCATACAATTGATACTTTTCTCTAAGCATTTCAGAAGGAGACAGGACTGTTGTTCCCTGGCTCCACATTTCAGGAAGCTATTAGGCTGGAAGGGATTGGTATAAAGATTGACTGTTTTCACTCTATGTTCTTTTCTGAAGAATGTTTCATAAATTCTGATGATCTGGAATCAATTCAGATTCCCCCACCTCCTCTTCCTTTTCCCATCTCTCTCATCAGCTAGTGTTAAGAAAGAAGAACTTGAGCAAGGCACTTCTTTCCTCCAGGAGGGTAAATGGTTGGTGGTATCGGGAAGCTCTCCGAAACTCATAAATCAGGAAGGGAGGGCAGGTTGCGAGACCACTTGTGACCCCACACTGGGATGTGCTCTTTCTCCAGCTATTCCCAACAAGATCACAGAGATGAGATATGATTGTCTAGCTCAGTGGTTCTCAACCTTTTTAATGCCGCGACCCCAACCGGTCGTAAGTCGAGGACTAAACCGGTCGTAAGTCAAGGACTAAACCGGTCGTAAGTCGAGGACTAAACCGGTCGTAAGTCAAGGACTACTCAACCGGTCATAAGTCGAGGACTTTCCCTGCCCGGGAGCGCCGCGCATGCGTGGTTCTGCCCCCTGCGCCGGCCGAGGCGTAGCTGGCAAGCGGCAGAGATGGAGCAGGCTGACCACCAGCTGGCCCAGCCCAAGGGAGGTAAGGCACCCACTGGAAAAGGGGGAAAAATGGCGGACAAAAAAATGGCAGACAAAAAAAATGGCGGACAGCCTTGCTTGGCGACCCCCATGAAATGGTCGATCGACCCCAAATGGGGTCCCGACCCACAGGTTGAGAACCACTGGTCTAGCTTCATCTGTTTTGATTTGATTTGTAATGTTATCGCCAACAAGCAGTGCATATTAATGGTCAGTGCTGTAGTTTCACATTGTAGTTTATTTGGATTATTATTACAGTATAGACTTCTTACTTTTGCTCTTAGAGGGCTTCTGAGCTTCTAGATAAAAAGTCACCTGATACAGAGAAACCAGAAAGAGGAAGGAAAGCTTAGGATGAAGTGTGGAACATCTAAGCAAGCAGATCCAGATGCAAGAAATTCCATCACAAATTGCTGGATCAAAGAAGTCAATAAGATTTTGGTCAAATGATTCATTAGGGCAGGGTCAGTTTTAATTCATAGATCTTAGGTGAAACCAACATCCAATGGGAATTATCAACCAATAAAATTGTGCATTTGTTATATCAGAAGCAAAAAGAAATCCAAGTAAAAGCATTATATATATGCCACATTATTATTTGAAAACTGTCCCTTCAAGCATTTGCATCCCTGATCCCTGCCCACTTTCACCCAGGCTGACACTCCAAATCTGGTCTGTGGGACAAACCCAGCACATTACTGGCTGGGGAATTCTGGGAGCTGAAGTCCACACATCTTAAGAGTTGCCAAGATTGAGAAATGCTGCCATAGAACTGTGGAATGAAACAAGAGGGAGCTATTAATAATAAGTGAGCTCCATCCTCGATTTTTGCTGCAGGAGAATAGAACTAGCACAGTAAATTATGATTAGAAGCACCGAAAAGTAGCTTGTGAAGCAGGCAAAAAGTTTCTGCCCTCTAAAGTAAGAAAAACAATTTAAAAAGTACAGTCATATAAAACTTGTCATTGAAAGAATTAGTAGAGAACCTCTATAAAGCATTCACTGGAAACATAACCAGCAAGGCAGAGCTATCAGAACCCAGGTATCTCTCATGATTAAACTGACCTTTAGTTTTCATTCCCCTGTTTATCCTCATTGACTTTTTGTGAGTGTTCCAAATTCTCTGAATCTTTCTTAACATGCCCAGCATTGGACATAGTGCTCAAGGTGAGGTTTAGCCAATACAAATCTAATGGAACTATTACTTCATGAGATTTGCAAATTGTATTTCTATTGATGTAGCCTAAAATTGCATTTCCCTGTTTATTAGCCAGATCATATTGCTGACTCATATTCTTCAACTATGTTTCCCATGAACTAAATTAGGTATTTTCAGCCTTACAGCTGTATATTTGATTATTTTTTCTTTCTCTAGGTGAAGAACTTTGTATTTGTCTATTAACATTTTGTTTGTTTGTGTATCTGAACTGCCCCTCTTGAGGCAGTTGCCTCTAACATGTCAAAATTGTTTGAATTTTGTTTCTTTTAGAATATTAGCTATCCCACCCAATTTTATACCTACTGACTGTTGGAAACTTTGCATTTTGTCTGTTAAAATTTCATTCTGTTGCTATCTGCCCAGTTCTCTAGTATGCTAAAATTGTTTTAAATTTTGTTTCTTTTAGAATATTAACTGTCTCAGTAGCTACTGTCAGTTTGAAACTTATTCACTCCAGTTGTTCGTGCAACCCAGCAACTTTTTGTGGGATACCCCAGTCTCAGGACTGAATTCTACTTGCTACCTTATTCCAGTGCCATGAGGATTCATTGCTGAACATTCTTTGAGTCTATTTTTCAAGGCAGCTGTTGTACCATCTAATAGACATGCCATCCTGTCCATGTGCAATAATTTGATAGTCAAAATATCATAGGACATTTATCAAATGCTTTGCTGACGTCAAGGTAAATTGCTTGTAATGTCTCCCACAAAATCCCGAGAAACAAAACAACAACAAAAATTAAATTAATTTGGCAAAACATACTCTTGAGCAATCAAATATAATTATTACATTTTGAGATCAATCAGTTTATGGTCTGCTCTAGCATCTTCCCAATGTCAGTGTTAAAGGGCTAATATGTAGCACTCACCATTCTTTCTTTCGCCCTTTTTGAGGAGAGGAGTAACATTAACCATTAATTAGTAACATTAATTCATCTGTTACTTTTCCAGTTTTGCACAATTTCTCATAAGGAATACACAAAATTTTAGCAGAGTATCAAGAATTCCCTTCAATACAGTTAGACGCAATTCATCTGCTCTAGAGACCTGAACCCATTCAATGTCAACACATATTTGCTGACTGAGTATGCTCGAGCTAGGATCCATTGACATCAATCTGATATCAGATGACTTTGCCCCAAAATTATTTTCAGAGGTCACACCATGAATGTACCACTGCAATTTTACTGTCAGTTTTTGTGCCTTAGTTCTGTGCCAAGGGAGGCATAGTACAACCCATATATCTTATTTCATTTCCAACTCTATCAGGTCCTAGACTGGAGAGTTAAAAAAAAAATCCCAGAAGAGGGCAATGGCAGGCCACTTCTGTGTTGTTGCCAAGAAAATTATATCGATATATCCATGTAGTTGCCACAAATTACATTCGGCTCAAAAGAGTCTTTTAGAACTCACTTTTTTGTGTAGGTCACCTTCAAGATTACTATGACCCAATGACACTGAGGTCAATTTCACAGAGTTATAGGCTGCTAAGGGAAATAATAAAAGAGTTGAATATTTCCAAGAATTGTTTGAATAGGGACTACAACTCTATGGATTAATTCATAGGCTTCTCAAATACTGCACATGTTTGCAATGCAAAGTAGTAAAAGACTGAATTTCTCCATGATGACTTGTTCAGTAAGGGTTAGAATTTGGGGTGGCTGTATGGAGGCACTTTGATTCATACAGATATGAATTTTAGCAGTGCACAACATTGTTGTTTTAAAAGAAAACCATTTTTATGAACTGGATTGTATGACCTGAAAACTGAATGTGCAATACTTTTATATCAAATGTGGTTGGATGAATCTGTACACCAATCTGCATGACCAGCTTGCCCCAGCATAAGTAAGGGCCACTGGCTATATCATGAGGATATGTTCAACATTGTCCTCTATACCCTAGACCAGGGGTAGGGAACCTTGGCTCTTTTATGACTTGTGGACTTCAACTCCCAGAATTCCTAAACCAGCCATGCTGACTCAGGAATTCTGGGAGTTGAAGTCCACAAGTCATAAAAGAGCCAAGGTTCCCTATCCCTGCCCTAGACCATTTTTTTTTACTATACATCAAAGGTAGTATTTCATTGCTTTGCGCCAATTCAAGCACTGTTGTCCTTACAAGTTCACTGATAGAATGGTGAAACAATGAAGCAATCTTTTGTTGTTGTTGTTGTTGCTGCTCTCCTTCTAATCCAAAGTGAAGGAGAAAGACTAAAATTACAGTGTTTGTTTTCCAGTCCAGGAGGGCTAGCTAGAGAAGAATGAGAATCCTTCAGCCAGGGACCACAGCAAACACAATCTAGGCCAGTGATGGCGAACCTTTTAGAGACTGAGTGCCCAAAAGCCGCCCCCTGCCCCTGCTCTGCCTCCCATTCTGCCTGCTCCGCCCCTGCCTGCCCCCTTCCCCGCCCGCCTGCAGGACCACGCACCGCCCCCATGGCCCACCGCAGATTGCCCAGGCAGCCCTGCAGCGCCATGGCAGCCACGCCCTCCGCCCACACCCCGCAGCATCATCTGCACGCTATGAGGCATGAGGGCAGAGTCTTGTCCCTGCTGCCTAGCTATGTCCTTGGCTGCGCTGCTCCGTGCAGGACGCGCCCGGGGGTGACTCTCCTTCAGGGGGGCTGCTGGTGAGGAGGGGGCCGTGGGGGGAGGCAGGGCTGGGACGACGGCATGCGTGCCCAAAGAGAGGGCTCCAAGTGCCACCTCTGGCACATGTGCCATAGGTTCACCACCACTGATCTAGGCTGAACATCAGATCATCCCTGCAGCTGAAACAGAGGAGGAGGAGGAGGAGGAGGAGGCTGAATCCAGAAAGAAATTTCTTAAACCAGTTTTATTTCCAAGCTGTTTAAATATGGAAATCCAGCAGCTAAGAGCTGCAATGCGGAAAAGTCTTGCGAGGATATAAACCAGATCTGGTCATTTTATGGTCTACAGGTCATATTTGCCCCTTTGACTATCTCTCTCTGGCCCACAGGTCTTGGTGGTGGTGGGGGCATCAGTAGGAGGGCAGGGGGCAATGGGGTGGAGTGTGGGGGCAGGGGTAACAGGGGCAGGGCAGGGAACAGTGGCAGTGGCAGTGGCAGGGGTGGTCCTCCACAACAATCCCAGTGTCTCATGTGGCCCCTTGCCACCCCTTGTATAAACTAATTTATCATTAACCTTTAGAACTGCAGCAACTCACTATATAAAAATAATTGTTTCTTACTGCTTTAATCCTTTCGATCTTTAAAAAATCATTTTCAAAACTTCACAACCTAAAGCCTAGGAAAAGGCAATATGGGTTCTATTGAGAACAGTTCTCAACTTTTCAGGTAGAGTAGTGAATTCAGTAGCCTGGTAGAGACATTTATAGCCACTCAAGTCAACCACATAACTTTTAATTATTAGCATTAGGTTCCAATGCTACTTTCTCTTATGTGGATCTATTATGCCCGTTTGTTAAAGAGGCTGATTTGGGTTTCTGCTCTTGTATTTTTCAGCATACGGTAAATGGTTATTCATCTTTGCTTGAAACTGTTGTGGAGTATAACAGAATAGAAATAGCAGTAATCAATTTTGAAAAGTTTTTCCAAAATATGGTATTCTCATTTAACTTTCCCCTTAATCAGTGGTGGGATTCAGATATGTGAACAACTGGTTCTTTGTGTGGATGCCGCTTCTTGAAGTCCATTCTGGGCCTGGGCAACAAAAAATTAGCTACTAGTTCTGTCAAAGTGGTGCGAACTGGCTGAATCCCATCACTACCCTTAATGCTTTATCCTCATGATTCTTTTCTAATTCTTTCATTCTTTCACAGTTCTAACTATTATTGAGAAATTTTAGCAGTTGAGACAAAACTGAATATCTTGCGGAATTTTGATTCTTGCATACCACTTATGGTTCCTGAAAGGTACTATAACAAAATGCTGAGAAGTAATGCCAGGTATATGAATAAAAAAGATTTGTAAAACCTCCCATAATACTTAAAGGGTGATTGCATAATTATTAGCCTCCATCCTCACATTTCCTACTGGGATATTAATTAGCTCTTTTTTCCTTGTCTTTTGAGAACTGAGTACTTACCTTTCTAGAAATAGATTGAAATTATCCATCTATTTTATATATTCACAGAACTGATGTTCACGACAGTTTTATGTAGATTTTAAATTATGTTAAATGATAAATTATGTCAGTTGTGCCGTTTTCAGAAAATACGGAATAAATGCAAATCCAGGTGATGCCTGGAAAAACCTCTGTGGCACTCAGCACTAGAAGCATTTTATAGATGGAAAATGATAAGCAAACATAAATTGTTAATTTATTGTGATATAATTGACTTTCTTCAAGGAAAATGTAAAATTTAATCAAGAGAACATTTGGAACATTTTCCTTGGGTATTAGATTTGATTCACAGCACTTTGTAGCAGGCAGAAAATTCAGGAAGAAGACTAAGGGCAAAATGCAAGAAATTTCCTTTTTTTTTCTTTCTCGGTTTAGTTTTGAAGAAAGGTGATAAGCAGTGTCTGATTGGAAATGCTTTAGTCCTTGGAATTTAGCCCTTTGAAATTCCATTCATAACACAAATTAAAATATTTAAAAGTAAATTAAAACAATAAATTGTGTAGTTAAATGTCATAGAAACTATACTTTCATGGATCAATTTTTAGCAGTGCACAAAGTTCATGATCGTACTTTTTATAAAGTAAAGTGAGTTTTACAAAAGTAACAAAGAATGCTGTATATGTTTTCATTTTCTCGAGTTCCAATTTTTCCATGAAAAAAAGCAAGGAAAGAGGGAAGGTGGATTGTAGAAAACCGGGACCTGAGTCTCCCGGCTTGGTTTCAGACCTCGTCCGGGGGCTGATTCATGAGTTGTCATATGAAGACACCAGACCAGGTTTCCTCGGGATGAGATCAGCCCAGAATAGTCTCTGGGGACCTCCTTTATTAGCAATCATCAAAGCAAATTGCAGGCAGAAGCGACAAGCAGGGGGGTGAGCCGG
>NW_015387245.1:0-23386 GCF_001527695.2 Protobothrops mucrosquamatus | reverse complement strand
GTGTTAGAAATGTAGTTTCTGGCATCTTGCAAATCACCATGTCAGAATCTTCTATCTTTGACAGTCATTGTATTACAGTACAGAAGTAACAGTCAGGCCTGGATATTCGAAAACAAGAAGAAAACATATGTGACTGCAAACCGATTAGAATTATATGGCACGCACTTCAAATAATTAGAACAAAAACTTTGCTCTAATCCTGTTATTACTAAGTGCAATCCATCAACGCACAGAATTAGAGTCTGAAATGACATTTTCAGAATAAACTAGCAGAAAATGAAAAACAAGGTAATTACTCCCTGCTGTCCAGGTGTACTTAGGCATGACTTGGAATGTGAATAGAGGCCTGATGTTTTAGAGCAGTGTTTCCCAACCTTGGGAACTTTAAGACTTGTGGACTTCAACTCCCAGAATTCCCCAGCCAGCTATGCTGGCTGGGGAATTCTGGGAGTTGAAGTCCACAAGTCTTAAAGTTCCCAAGGTTGGGAAACACTGTTTTAGAGGACAATATCTGGATCCTCTCCCACTGATATCTCAGGTTAGATATGATGGTTAAGACATCTGATTGCCTTTCCCCATTAATTATACATCCTTAAAGAAGCTGATATGCTTTATTTAGAAGTGTCTGTATGGAAAGAGACAAATAATGTAAAACACACATACATAGATAGATACAAAAAAGGGAAGGAGCTTGTGCCACAATAGCATAATACTCATTTTGTAATTTAGATGAATTTGTGCACAGGCATCTACAGCAAATCTGGATTATGCCAGAATGATGATGATGCCATATGGTGTCAAAATGACAAGAACCTGTCCATACATCCTTGCACCCCAACAAATGATGCAAAGATGTAAGTCACATTTTGTCATGCCATCAAGATATATGATACATTAGTTCCTGCCCCTCAACCCCTTGTTTTCCCTTATAGACACCTGTGTTTTAGACATATAGCTTCTTGTAGGAATACACTCTGTGCAATAGATCAAAAAGCAACATAGCCCCAATTCCTCCTCTCCTTAATGGATATTTTTAATAAGAGGAAACCTGAAAGAAAAGTTAGGGAAACATGAAAATACAGGTAGTCCAAAATTTATATTGCTAAGTGATACTTGTGTTAAGTGAGTGTTGCCCCATTTTACGACTTTTCTTGCCATAGTTATTAAGTGAATCACTGCCGTTTTTAAGTTAGTAACAAGGTTGTTAAGTGAATCTGGCTTGCCCGTTGTCTTTGCTTGTCAGAAGATCGCAAAAGGGGATCACATGATCCTAGGACACAGCAGCCATCATAAATATGAGTCAGTTGCCAAGCATCTGAATTTTAATTACATGACCATGTTTCCAGGATGGCTTCGCGGGCCACATGAAACCACATTGCTGACCGCATCCGGCCCCCGGGCCTTGTGTTTGACATGCCTGTTCTAAAGCCATATTGATGGAATCTTGCAAGTATGAAAGTATCATTCTCCTTCCCTGCCCCTGGTCTCCTTTACAAGCCCAAGAAACTATGTCTCTTCTGAGCCTATTTTTCTGTTTACTATTCAGCTACAGGCTATTTCTTTGCCCAGTTTGCCAAGGTCTTTTTCACATACCATTATATTATGATGTTACTGCTTTTGAAGATGACTCAGCTAGTGCAAAATGCAGCTGCACACATCCTAAGCAAGATGACTCAATATTTCATATAGCACCAAAACCAAAGGAGTTTCATTGGTTGATGATTCATTTCTGGGTGCACTTCAAGATGATGGGTATCACCTTTAAATTCTTTTATAGAATTTTGTAGAAACTATCTGCTCCAAGGTCTGGTCCAAAGTGTGCCTACAGAAAGCATTTGAGGGAATGCTGTAGGCACACCTTGGAGCAGGTAGTCCCCACTCAAAAGATGTGATGAGAGGGACTTAGAAGGAAGCATTTTCTGCTGGGACTCCCTTCCTGGGGAATACCCTCCCATCAGATATAAAAACTTTACCCTTACTCTAATAGTTAGGAAGCTTTTTAAAAATTGCTTTATAAATGTGCATTTGGGGACCAAAGTGAGAATAGGTAATGCATTTTTTATTTTCAGTGACATGCACCTTTATCCTTGTGACCTTGTGGTTTTCTTCATGTCTATACATACTGCCTTGATCTATTACCTTGATCTACTTTCTCTGAATATATTGGGAAGGAAAAAAAACCACTCTTATCACCCAGAGGAGACTTTTCTTGAACTGAATGCTCCTTAAGCTGCGTTAACTTTCCCCACAGAATCAATTTGCAAGCTGCTCTACCACAGGTCATATTATATGTCGGCAATCTGCTACCTCTCAGTGGCTCACTTGGACACATAATTTTTGCAAGTGAACTTCTCAGTTTGGAAACTGAAGAACAAAGATTCGGCCCAGGGAAGAAAGGACAGATGAAGGGAGGATTCTGACCTGGAACTGGAAGCAAGATACCCAACCTTTCAGAATGGCATTAACAGTGTGTGGAAAGTATGCATGGATGTGCATGTGAATTCCACAGAAGTGAGGTTCTCTGCTGGTACACCTTCTGTGACAGCCCGTTTTGAAACTAGGTGTTATGTATGCTGCAGGAATTCCTGATTCTGTAGATGGGTGTTGTCAACTGCAGTCAATACTCTATTGCAGCTTCGCTTCAACTTTTTGTAAGAATACAAACTCTCAGACAGACTCAGATGTTGCTGACTTCTTGTAACCAGGAGCCCAACTAAACTTTGATTTATGGTTTTATAAGCAAGTACAACCATAAATGGATTTCCTGATTTACAGCTAGCTGATGTACTTTCTCCTGGGGCGTCATTTCTTCTAAGCACCTTCTGAAAGCGAAGATGGAGGGACTAGAACAAGGAAAGAGCTTATAATCAGGTTACACAATTACTGGTCATGGGAACAAAAGCTCAATTAATTAACTTGTAGCCCAAATTGTTTGTCATATTACATTGGAAATTGCATGTTTCTCCCCCTAAATATTATGATGGTAATCCAGTTTTTTTCTCAGTATCGACCATATCTTGTTTCTCCAGCTGGGAGGTAAGGAATTCCCAGGTTGAACAATTGATTTGTTGTTGACTGGCTCAGAAGTCAATTTCTGTAAATCCTCTGCTTTGAGATTTTTCTACCTTCCTAAGAGAAAAGTGCCCACTTTTTGAAGATGCTCTGAAGCTGATATTGCTAGCAGACTTATTTAACATCTACGCTACAGTCAGAGGGCTACAATAGAGTATACCAGTAAGTTGAGGCTGGTGGCTCAAAATCTGATATAGAATGAAATGAACTTGATGGACAAAGTCAGACTGGTGAGATCCTGGATGAACTAGTCATAATGGAAAAGTTCTCTTGAAATCTGTTTATATATTGATGAAAGCTGAAAAGCTCAGCAGTGCTGTGCTTCTGTGTCTCCTTTTGAGACTAGTGAACAAGGATCCAGCTGACTTCTGAATCATTAATGGGGGAGCCGCTAAAAGGAAGCAGCCGCACACTGCTGGGGAGGAGGAATCTATTTTGACTAATCAGAATATTTCACACTCCATTATTTAGAGAAAAATAAAGGATTCGGCTAAGACCCAAAATATAGGACTGGCTGTCTGGTGAAGGAAACGAAGAAACATACCTCCAGTTTTTTCCAGTACCTACATCCCAAGGGTTTGCAGCCAGCAGGGCAGATCTCAATTACTGTTATAGCCACAATAGATTCTGAGCTTCAAGCAATTTCATGGACTTGGACTTTGCTGTCAAATACAACCTGGCCTCAAGGCATTACTGGTACCAATTTTAGGAGAAATAATTGATGGCTGCCTGCTTGCCTCAGATCCAATAACTTATAGCAATTGGCTTCTTGTGATGAGGGTTCAGGATCACCCCAAACGGCTTCATTTCTAGCTACGGCAGGTGAACTTTCAGCCTGCCCATTAATAACCTGGCTTTTATTCACAAACCACTTTCTGGCTAAAGGATATGTGACTTTCTCTTCCCCAGAATACCAGGCTCACTGTATGAAATGCCAAACTGCAGCTACACTACTCTGAAGGAAGCAAATCTTGACCTACTTAGCAAGCACTCAGATTTTTTAAGATGCATATGGCTATACAACTCAACTGCAGGCAGGACATTTTGGTGCTCTAGGCAAAATCATATTCTGTTGTCCTCTAGGTTTATATTTAACCTAGAACAGTGATGGCGAACCTTTTAGAGACCGAGTGCCCAAACTGCAACCCAAAACCCACTTATGCATCCTTGGGTGCCGGGTGGGTGTGGCCCATTGGCTGGGTGTGGCCACGGTGGTAAGGGCAGACTGAGCAGGACTAAAAAGTTCAATCAATCCATTCCAATTTTGCAAGATTTTTTTTTCCTGTGAGAAATTAAAACTGACTGATTGATTGAACCTTTTTTTTTTTTTTTTTGCACACGGCGGCGGAGGCCTAAAGCGAAAAGGTTTTATAAAACCCAGCTGAAGGCCTAGGACTGGGGCGACAGCGCACGTGCCCACAGAGAGGGCTCTGAGTGCCGCCTCTGGCACCCGTGCCATAGGTTCGCCACCACTGACCTAGAACCCAGAATGTGATGTTAACATTTTTCTGGGTTTAACTTTAGTCCCCATCCATCCACTTGGTTTTGTTTTTTTTATGCAACTCTTAATTTTAATTGTTTTTATATTTACTGTATCTTTTTACCATTTGTAAGCTGTCCAGAGTTGCTTTATTGGTCAGATGGGCAGCACATAAATTTAATAATACATTTTTAAAAAATTTGGATAAAATGATAGTCAGACAACTCATTTGCTCAGGACCTTCCTGTCAGATCTTTGTCTTGCTTTAACAACATAATCAGCTTCTTGATGTCCATTGCTTTAATAATAATTTCTTTTTGGGGACTAGTGGGCATGCTATTCTATAGCACTCAATTGACCTTTTGGATAAGCATTTTGAAAAATTGTGAAAAGAAAAAATTCTAAAGCAATGAGGAAAGTTTATCAGATTTTATATTTATATTGTATATTTGGAAATCTTTTCCATTTTGGCATCCCCTAAAGTTTGGTGCAATAGGCCTAAAATTGGTGTCTAGGTCTAAAATTGGTGTCTAGGCCTAAAATTGGTCCTGCTGCAGGATATATATATGTACATTTGCCACAAACAAGTGACCAATAATCAAGCAACAAACAACACTTTATTTTTTTTTTCTTCTAAGATCATCATAGACTTAGAAAGCTTTGTAACTGTCACTGTTCATTTCTAAGAACATGCTCGAGAGGGTATCTTAATTCCAGCAAGATCACACCAAAGTTGTCCATCTTTGCAGGTGATGCAGATATTCAGATTTGGAGGGCTAGATATATAGAAATGTTTCCATTGACACTCAGATTTGCACATTGCAAACTTACATATAATAATGGCTACTGTATCAAGATTAACACTTATGGAATCAGGGAGTCAATTCCCATATCTGTCATTTTTTTAATTAATAAGGGCAATAAAAACAACATAACTCTCTGTATAGGGAGCAGTGAAGCAGGGCATGTTTCACTAGGTCACCTTCCCTGCTGAGGCAAGGGTACAAAGTTACTGTTAAATGGATTTACTTTTCACTTTTCTCATCTTATGTTCACTAACATTCAGAAGTAGAGAGGGTAAATGTTGGTCTCTTTTCCATAGGGAAAAGATGGGGGAAGCAAATATTGATTTTAAGCTAAAGGAGGGGTAGATGGGAAAAGATAGGTCATGAGGTGACATCTTGGACAGCTATTCATCTTAAGTGATGCCATTCTCTCCTTTTGGTGGGAAACTGAAAGCTTAGTAGAACTGATTTGTCAGTTGGACAAAGCAAAGCAAATTGTGGTCCATGCCCCGCTTTCTAAAATGAATAGTTCATCAGCTTGAATGGGATTGCTCACCAGCCCTTTTCTATTTTCAAATATGTATAAAGTTGTCAGCATTCACATGCTGGGAAGTATTCAGTTTAATTTATTATTAGAAGTACAGATGTGTGTGGGTATGGGTGTGTATAAACAGAGAGAGAGAGAGAGAGAGAGAGAGAGAGAGAGAGAGAGAGAGAGAGAGAGAGAGAGAGAGAGAGAGAGAGAGAGAGAAGCAAACAAATGGAACCCTGTGTTTTAAGAACAATCATTATTTTATTATTGATTTATCATAACACTATAAAGAATTTATTAGTCCAAGATAATAAACAGTTACTACCGTTCAAAATAAGCAAGTGGTATTAGATAATCCCTATGAAATTATTTCCACTGGGTGACAAAGAGCTGGAAGTAATTGAACAACTGAACAATGGTACACTGATTAAAAATGGTGCGAGGAAGAGGAGGAGGAGGAGCAGTCGTAAAGTGGAGAATTCAGGGAAACAAAAGTAGTAATAAAAAGAAAAAGATTATGCCTAATTTCAAACTATTAATTTCTTATATGTTAAGCAGTTATTAAAACGCCGTGCTCCTGGATCTCTACTGGATCTCAGTTACTGCAGCAAAAATTAGGGAACCAAACTTAAGAATAATGCAAGAAAGGACGTGTTGTTTTTTTTAAAGTGGTCACTATGTGCATTTTTGCTTGATATATTAATTTTGGAGACAAAGGTTTTTTTGGGGGGAGAGAATAATATAACTAACAAACAAGGGTGTTGTGGGGTTTTTTTGAAAGTGTAACTACCAGCCTAAAAAGGAAGCTATATAGTATTCATGGTATACCTGTAACCAGATCAATTAAAGCTCCACTGGGTTCAGAGATCTTGCTTTCTTGCAGGGAGATACAGTTCAATGTTCTGGTGTGTTAAACCCTAGGAAAGTTCCTTCTGAGTTAGACAGTCCATTCAGCAGCCCATGATAAAACAGCTATGAAGGACAGTCATCAGAGACTGGAAAAGAAGAGTCACAAAGGGAAGTAAAGCATAGCAGAGTAACTGGACAGCACAGTTAGAAATTATACTTTTGTCGTGGAGTAAGAAATCCTAGGTAGAGGACATACAATGGATTGGAAGTGAGTAGAATATGCTTCCCCCCCTATCTTCCCCAAGTAGTGGTTGGGGGCCCACACTTGCAACATGGAAACTGGGCACTGCTCTTCAGCCCTGAGTCTATGTACGTGTTTATATATGTGCAGTATCATATATTAAGCTGCATATTAATTTTAAAAGAATTGCATCACAGTGTTATGTGTGATTAGATTCCTTTCCTTCACAGAAAGCTTGCCAGAGTCATTTGTTGGAATGGCTTCATAGGCAAAAGGACATATAAAGGTGCACCGAAAAGTACCCCCTCTTATTTTGAAGATAAAACCCTCTCTTTATACTTAAATAAGAATGAGCAATCTGTGAAAACAGAAAGGCAAAAAGATCCAGTTACATCCCTGATGTTCAGAGCCAGAGAAAGGAAAGAAATTAAATGGAGAGGATCATACCAAAAGAGATGATTAATGAAACCTTTGGCCTTGAAAGAAACAAGGAAAGAGAACATTCTTTCTAACCATCAGTTTTCCTTAGAAGGGGCAGGGTACAAAAAAGCCATTCTTGAATTTATTTTTTCCTCTCCAGGGATGGCTTGTTGGCTTGGGCTGCTTGTTGCTTTTAAATAAATAAATAAATAAATAAATAAATAAATAAATAAATAAATAAATAAATAAATAAATTTTAATAAGTATATTAAAAACTAATACAAACCAAACTTTAAAAAGTGCAAAAAGTGCAAGAAAAACAAGAAAAACAATTAGCAAATAAAAGACAACAAAGACAGTAAATAAAGCAGCTGCTAAATTTCATCACACTGAGCAAAAGCTAATATACTAACTCTTCACCCTCTTTTAAAGTTACAAATAATAATAATAATAAAACAACAACAACAACAACAACAAACCTTTTCTCCCCATAGCCTCTACTTTTTCTATACACAATCCTGAAATCGTCTTTTCAATCCTGATTCAGCAAAATGTTCATTGGGAGTTACTGTACCAAAAATGTCAAATGGTTTATATCTGGTCCAAATAATCCAACTTTATATTCCTTCTTTTTGCTCTGCAAAGTCTTGACCTTTAAATCCTTCCTATGGCATTGTGGAATTTGATATATCACCACTCTGTATTTAAAAGAAGTCTTCAAAGCTTTCACCAGCCTACATTTTAAATCCCATTAAGAAGCATCATCACAGCTGTTCCAGATCCAGACCCTTTTCTTGATTTGTCTTTTGTATCTCTTTTTTTGTAATCTCAATTTTGTTATCTTCCATGGTTTCAAATTCTATAAAGTCTATGTCAGATAGAATTTTTTTCAATTTTTTCTCATTGTCTTCTAAAAGTTAATCCATCGAAATCTAGATCCCTTCTGAGATATTTGTTATTAATATTTCGGCCCATATAAAAATCTCTTTAAGATAAGAAAAAGTTATAATGCTTAGCCATTTTTACAGTTTTCTGCCTTGCCTTTTGGTTCTTACTATCCATTTTCAATCTTCATTAAGTCTCAGTTCTTAATATGGATTTAGTTCTGTTTCAGTTGCTTGCCACAAGTATATTACTTAATTATATACTTGTTTTTCAAGCCTCACAGCAAAAATAACCAGTATTCCAAATCTCTCTGGTGTCTCCTCTTAAAGCTTTTTAAAATCAAAATCCTTTTTTCCCAATTATATATATTATTTTAAATTTTTGAGACTGTATTTAAAATGTCTTAAATTCAGAAAAGATAAAATTCACCAGTTATTAAACTAAGGTTGCTGTTTTGAAGGTCTCTCATATTCATAAATAATTAAATTGAACATTTCCCAAAATGATTGGAAACTGAGCTTAATTGGCTTTGTGCCCTCTACCACTGCTAAGAGCAGAGGTCTTCAAACTTGGCCCTTTTATGACTTGTGGACTTCAACTCCCAGAATTCCTCAGCCAGGCACACTGGTTGAGGAATTCTGAGAGTTGAAGTCCACAAGTCATAAAAGGGCCAAGTTTGAAGACCCCTGGCTAAGAGCAAAGATGTTTTCTTGCTCAGCTCCTGGCACTTAGACCCACCAGAGATCACTATTTTGCAGTTTCCTTGTGAGGAGCTGTCATTTATAGCATTTGTGGGTGATCTCCCAATCTCTTCTCCGGAGAAATTTAAAGGAACAGTCTACTCACTGGTGTTTCATTCTACACAGCAATTGTCATCTCCACTACTTCACAGAGATGTCTTCAGTCAGCCATGACTCATACCAGAAGCTGCTTATGACTGAGTTACTCAAGAGTAATGGCATCAGATCAGGCAAAAGGTGAGGATGCTAGCCATATGATTTAAGCTCTAAGGAGCACTACAGGTCTATGGATATGACTTAAACCAGGGGTCTTTAAATTGGGCCCTTTTATGACTTGTGGACTTCAACTCCCAGAATTCCTCAGCCAGCATGCCTGGCTGAGGAATTCTGGGAGTTGAAGTCCATAAGTCATAAAAGGGCCAAGTTTGAAGACCCCTGACTTAAACAGATTGATATAGATATTTATGTGAAATCATATCATTCTGAGGGATGGGAGGAATTATCACTCTATCTTCTTAAGGATAAGAGAAAGTAATGTAAAGATAATGGATGTCATTTAAAATATTAACAGTGCTTATTAGTGGCAATAGGATTGAAACAGAATGAAACAACATATTTTATCCAACTAAAATCCTGTGATGATTATGGCAAGATTTAAATTTTGCAGTGGCCTGTGCGTGCTCTCAAGTAGGAAAGAGTCAAGCAATTAAAGGATTAATTTTGCAAGATTCCTTTAAAAGGACTTAAGGCAACCCATTTCAAGCTGTAAAATGGCTTGCTAATATTAAATAAAAAATAACCTACTACCTAAATGGTGCAGTAACATCCAGGTTGGAAGGCAAACAACAATAACAAAAAAAAAAACCTTTCAGAAAACCTAGCTGCTATATAAATCAGAGCTTTGCACATACAGATTCCTCTCAACAGAGCTAGAGGAAGATGACATCAATTATTTGTAGACAAGATTCTCTAGTTCAGCCATCAAAGGGCAACATAAATATATCACTCATACACAGAGGGGGGCAGCATGTTAGTGGAAGAAAATAGCATAATTCACTGTGCTCAGTAAATAATAGGATACTGAGACCAGAGCTGTTGCTAGTTTTCTACCAAAGTTGAGCTAACCATAGACATTTAGAAACTTAGACTGTTATATTTTTATTCTCTCCATATCATAAGACTTCTTATTTTTTACACAGTGGACCATAGGTTTATCATCAGAAACTTTCCATCATAATAAATTTTGTATAAAAATTAAACAGATCATATAGTTTTGTTGTCACTGATACATCACACATTAAATAAATATTAAATTCCTCTTTTTGGAGGAAGAAAACAATCACCTGTCAAATTCAAAGGGTTTTTTTTCCCCAGTCCCTATCACTTTTTAGTATATTTTTATAGTGTGGAATCTGGAAATAAAGACATGCCAATCTCTTCTAACTTAGATTCATTTTCATCTGTCAGTGTCAATATTGTGCAGGTAGCTGTATTTCTTTTTTAAAAAGAACCAAACTTTATTATTTCTTACAAAAAATAATTTTTATAGTACAAGACTAATATTCTAAAAACCAAAACATATACAATTTCTTTCCATTTTACTTTTCCAGCAATGAGGACTATGTTTTTGCATCTAGTACTATCACAAGTGAGTAATTTTAATAAACAGTTGCACAAAAGAAAGGTAAGCCCTAAGGTTAGTTTAGGAGGCCATTTTTGTATATTTTTCCATGCACAAATAAATATGTGAGAAAGGTAATATAACATCCGCCCCTACATTTACTGATGAAGGTGGTACTTCCATACTATACAAGATGATGTTGATCTACACAATACAAATACAATAACATGGTGGCAGCTTGCACTTAAATTGAATGGCAATTGGTTTAGTTGGATGTAGATTAATCCCACCTTGTGAATATGGTATTTATGCACATGATGGTGTGGGTTGCTTGGAGACGAGAGGAAATATAATATAATCTATTACATTTTCAGTAATGAGGATAAAATGGGGATTTCAATCTGCAGTATGTGATGAGAAGGTTCATGTGACATCCCCCTTTTCACACACGGAAAGCATGGTTATGATGATTGTAAGGTATAACATTGACCAGCCCTTCCCCACTTAAGCAATTTAGATTATCTGTCACAAGTAAAATTTCTATGAATGTTCATTCGTTATCCAGAGGCTGCCAATTATGGCTGTAAGTCATGACGGTCATGAAGTGGGTCATCATGCGACCGGTCCAATTTTACAACCTTTTTTGCAGTGGTTGTTAAGCAAATCAGCATGGTCTTTGAGTGAATCTGTGGTCATTGTGTGAACGCTGCAGTCGTTAAGCAGAACCATGATTTGCTGTGAGGCATTTTTGTCAAAAACCAGAAGTAAACATAAATTGTGGTCATGTGATGGCAAGATGCTGCAAAGGGCCATAAATGATGGCTGGTTGTCAAGCACCCGAAATGTTATCATGTGTCCAGGGAGGATAGCCATCAGAACTCCAGAACGGGGTCATAAGTAGCTTTTTTAGGGGGCGGGGCATCCTAACCTCTAATGGCTGCTAAGCAACCATTCATAAGCCAAGGGCTACCTGTATCTCATACTATTCCTCGGCATTTGTTCAAACAAAGAGGAGTTGTATTATCACAATTTGTTACATCAATAGGGACACCCTGCAGAAGAAACCTGGGCACTAACAATATGAGATTCTCATGGTTCCTTGGTAATGCACATTGGAAAGGACAATGCTTGGATATTAGAATATGTTTATTCAGGATGCTCAGATAACATCTCTTCTTTTACTTGCTTTTTCTTCAGCTCTAAATATGTACTGCCTACAGTATGATGCAAATTATGAGCAATCAAACTGCCCACATAAACGTTTGCAAATGATCTTATCCCTGCTGGACAATGAAATGAAACATCTCAGAAAGCAGCAGTAGCAGACTTCTTTTTTTAAAAAAACCAACAACTCGATTATTTTCCTTCATACAAAGAACTTCATTTGTTTTCAGACTTTTGTTCCTTAGAAAGAAAAAATGTGTTGAATTGTATAGGTGCAGAAATATTACATGCCCGTACATTGTTGTTGTTTTTCCCCCTTTCACCAAGACTTCTTTCTATGCTGATCTGGACAAATGCTATTTTGGTTGCCCCAGTTCAAAACCCATTTTCAAGGGAAATTATTTATTCATTAAATGTATATGCCACCTATCTCACTATTCAAGGGCAATAGAAATGTGGCTATTTTATGAATAATTATCACTTGCTGGATTGTTCACCACTACAGCATACTCCAGCACAATATACGTGGTTAGGTAACTTGATTCACCAATAATTTGAATGGATGGAGAGTTCTTTAACTCTACCAGTTGTTCAAATGTTGTTTTACTGTTCTGTTCACAAACTTATCCTGCTTACCATACCGAGATAAAATTTCCATAAAATTACGTATATTTATGTTATTGGGAATAGACAATACATCTGGCAGCATTAAGAGTCACCAGAAACAGAAATACCTATGTCAGAGTTTACATAGATTATCCTGAGAAAGGTTAATGTAAATGGGAGTGTCAGCGCTGTGACAACTGAGAAACTGTAGCCATTTTACCTTTTGCTTTCATTCTGCTTTTTTCTGTTGTTTGGTATTCACAGATGGAGAAGGGGGGAAGGAGGAATGCTTGTGCTATTTCAGTTAGCCATAACAATTGCAACAGGTGAAAAAATCAAGGTCAATGTTAGATAAAGTTTTGGCAGGTTGAAAAGTTGGGAGAAGAGCCCGCAATTGGCGAATGTGATTTATGACAGCCTTTCTGGGGTGGGAATTGCAACTTGTTACTTTGTTGCAGGGGGAGGGAACTTTAGTCTTGGGTTCAACTATGTAAGTGCTGATACTTTGTTTCCTGAATAAAATGTTCTTTGAGCAATAAATCTTTCAATAATAATAATAATAATAATAATAATAATAATAATAATAATAATAATAATAATAATAATAATAATAATAATAATAATAATAATAATAATAAAGTTGGAAGGGAATGGTTTCATCTATCGGAACCATGACATCGAGGATCATTCATAAGAAAAGATCATGTTCTTTCTTAAAGACATGCATAACGCATGAATTCTGCTTCACTATACTTCTGGACTCTGCTGGAACACCTCCAGATCATGTGTGGACATGATAAATTGCTACCAGTTTGTAAAATGTATTCCCAGAACCACCAAATCACTCCCTGCAACAGCATTTTTCTGGAGCAGGCTTAGCCTGGTCTGGATAATAGAGGAAAATTTCTAGAGTTCTCAAACATTCTGTTCTCAAAATTGTTATTGTAGCATATTCCTATTCTTTCAGCTGATTTATTGAACAGTTGATTATTGGGTGTTAACTCACTGCTCTTTTCTATAAAATAGAAAGTCATTAGGCCAGGTCAGCTAGCTAAGACAACTGAAAAATATTATCCAACCACTCTTGTTGAACTAAAAGATGATTGTAACTATAAATTCAATCAACTTTGATACAGAGAATAGGAATGCAAGTGAGAGCCTTTCATTTTAGCAAATTTTTGCATATGAAAGGCTAGATACTTTAGTAAAAAGAGCCTTCATCAGGGAAATTTACATATAAAAAGCCCACAACCAGAGAAGAATTTTAGATTAAATCAGGGAAATTTATGGTAAAAGGTGGTACTTCAAAGAATTTACATTAACATTAGGGAAATTATGTATAAAAGCATTACATGCTAGGCAAAGTCAGAAAAAAAATAGATTTTTTTTAAAACAAAAATTTAAAAATTCATTAAAAAAGCAAGAAACCATTTTATTGGATCTCTTTTATACTGTTTCATACATCCCTACCAGGAAAATATATAAAAAACTTTCTATACCTGCCAAACGTTCCTTGGGCAATATTGTTCTAGGGTTCTGCTTTTAAGATTTCCACTAAAAAATGGTGTAGCTCATCTTCGACAAAGTATTTCTTTCACACCTGAATTTTTTTGCCTACAATTGATGTCTTTAAGTCTGCTGCCTATTCTTCAATTTTTCAATTTGCAGCATGCCATTCTAGAGTTGATATAGTTGTACTTGTAGATTTATATGGATCATAACTGGAGCTCTGTTTCACCTAAGCCCTCTGAGCATCCCTGTTGTATAACTCATAATGTCTGAATCACCTTGATCAAGGGAATGTGATTACATCACCAGTAATGGTTTGACCTCTGGCAAGCATACTGCAAAGGTGCCAGCCACTTAAAGGCCTATCAAAATAGGAGAAAAGGTTTGGCTAACGTCACTTCTTGGGCGCTGGGGCAATCCCCAGGAAACACTAAAGTTTAAAAGGCCTTTCTCAGGAGACATGACACATCATACATTGTTAAAATGAGTTGGCTAGACATTCAAATGACCATTCAAAAGTGACTAATATACTACAAGCAACAGTCATAGCATTTCTTCCCTAATTTTGAAGCCATCACATGATCAGAAATACTATTTTTAAAAAAGGTAGAGGAATTCACACAGATATTTGCTTTGTTTTTCTACAGATAACAATCTCACACCTCAGATGAGCAAGCTAATGAACTTTTTCTTAGCCTTCAGGAGAGGGGAAAAAAAACCCAAGAAAATACACACCAATCACAACTTGTCATTAGCCAAGGTACTCATTGGTGACCTGAGGCCATAAGAAATAACATTGTTGTAGTCACTTGTCTGTGCTATGTAGCAATTTACTGTCTACATCCTTTAATTCTGTGTAGATTGGAAATATCATGACCTCAAATGGACAGAGTTCACCAACACCATTCACAACAACTCATCATTCAACGAACATTCAATTTCCCATTAAAATGAAAATGAGCCACAAACAGTAAGCATTTGAATTTCAGCAGTTGACACATTTTTTTTTGTTTCTCTGAACAGCTTCCTGAATGTGTATAACCTGAGGATGAGCATAGGAGTATTCACAAGAACAACCCTCAGGATGTCACACTAGCTACCAGCCACATGTTCAATTAAGTGCAAAGCAGCTCTAGATGCATCTAACATCTTTATATAAGGAGGAGAGCAACTCGTCTAGGATTCTTCGTTATATAGAGTATTTTGTGCACAGAAAGTTATTTCACACTTCTCCTATTCCATGCTGCCCAGTGCTGCATGTGGCAAGATGGTAGTCCCAACATTACAGTCAAAACCGTTCTTTCTACAGGTGCCTGACATAAATATAAATACAAAAAGAATTTTGATTATGATTCCCATCACTATCTTGCCTGTTTTGATAGCTCACACCCCACCACACCCCCAATCTTCTTTTGCCCATCTGTCTAGAGCAGTTTTTTCTCTCAGGGCCCCTTCCCACATTTAAAAATTATGGAGGCCCAAAAACAGCTTTTATTTTTATGGGTTATATTGATCGGTATTTACGGTATTAAAACTTAAAATTGATTTCACTTCCATTACTGCTTCTCATGATTGTTTGATGGGATTTTAATACTGTATTGTTTTTTTATGTAGGCTGACAAATAATTTTGATGTTTATGGATCATTGAGAAGATTTTTGGGGTTCTAGGGCTACACTTTAAGAAAGCACTAGTCTAGGATATTTTTCATACACACTATTGGATGAATTGCTTCCAAGACTCTGATTTGACAGATGGGAGCAAAATAACAAAACAGCAGAGGGATCTATTTTATAAACAACTGTCAATGTAGAAAAATAAAATAAACTGCTAATTTTCCACAAGTAGCAAATGCTTCCCTCACAACACTTTTGAAGTGACTGAAGCCTGTCTTCAAAAACTGAACATTTTGCACAATAACATAGAGCAAGGAAAGAATGAAACCTTCCCCAAAGTTCAAATTCTTAACTGGTATTTCAATCCTCTAACACAAAGATATGGATTGGAGGATCCCATTGTTAATCCTTTTCCACTACCTCCTCCAATATATAGAAACAACCATTCTATCCTGAACAGTCTTGAGATAAAATACATTTTGCTGCCAATGAATAGGAAATTTCGTTTTTAAAAAAGGAGAGTGAAGCATTTTGATATAGCAAATTTCTTTAAAAGATCTTATGCATGAAATAAGCCTCCAAGAACAATGCTTCCAAGACATATAAAAGCATATAAACTTTCTAAGAGATACAATAGTTTTGACTTTTGCTCTATTATCATTTCTCAGTAATTTTATTGCTCTGGGCAAACAATAGGCCTGTTTTGTTTATGCTATCAAAAATTATTCTTTTCATCTTCAGAAACTGAACTTTTCTTTCAGAATTTATTGTGTTGCTTCTGAACAAGCTCAAGCTTTAGAAAATGCCCCAAAGAAATTTTCTAGTTTGTACCATTCTTCACAAATGATACTTATTCTTAATGCCATTTTTCATGTGGGATTCTTTAATATAGTATTTGTCTGTAGTAAGCTACTGGAAACAAAACTATAATCAATTTATATTGCTAGGTTAAGCTCTTTTACATTGATCTGATTTGGTCATCTATCAGCCTGGAAAGCATTTGGGGAGCTATTATAACTTCTGTGATACATGTGCAATAAATATGTGATAGAAAAATAAAATTAAACAGTTTCTTGGTAATAGGAAGCAAGAAAGGAGCTCATTGACATTTATTATGTTAAGTCTGTGAGAATACCTGTTTTGGAATTTCATGCCCTTTTATATTACAGCACAAGACTATAGCTAACTTTATGAAAATAGCATAAATTCAGCATGCATAGTAGTACAGATCACAATGCATAAGCAAATGGAGAATGCACAATAGAGCAAGATCGGAAATTTGTATTACGATATGTATCTGCAACAGGTAGCAGAGAAATAGAAAACAGAACAATCACAAAATTCAATAGATGTTGAATGTAAGAAGTCAATAAAAAGGTTAACCCAATGAAACTTTTATGTGATTACCTGAGTTTGGTGAAAATTTGTGGCCCAAGGGAAATATGATCCCTGTATAACATGCTGCTTATGTGAGTATATCTGTCCTGTCCTATCCAGAAAGGGAGATCTTATTTATAAGACCATTGGAACAATTCTCATACTTCTTGCCATGTTGAGAATTGACAGTCCAGTTTTAAACATTCTGCATTAGCTCCTTATTGAAGAAAGATTATATCTAAATGTGACTCCATCAAGTCTGACAACTAAATAATGAGGTATGATTTCCAGCAAAAAATTATGTTATAGGCTTTGTACAAGAAAATGTTCCAAGAAGTCTGTTTCCAGCTTATAAATTCTTGGACACAGAACTGAGTTATAAAATATGAGCTTTCATCTGAGAAAACTCTGTTTATCAATTTCTATCCACATGAATATGTTTTCTCCATTATTTATTTTTGTATTATTCTAAAGTAATATTGGGTTTTTTTTCAGAAGTGAATAAAATTGCTCCAGAGAAAATAAGCTTACTAAAGGTAAAAGGATGACAACAACAATATGGTTAATCAAAAACAAAACTTCTGGTTAAATAATTTCAGTTATGATTCATTCTCACTTGCAGGGATTTGTAGTTACATTCAGCTAGAAATACAGTCCTGAAGAAGCGAGAATAAGTAGATTTCTAGTGGAAACACTAAAGAGAGAACAATGACCAGATGCACTGTGTGTTCTGGGGAATTGTCTGCTTTGTTGTGAAGTGTCAAAAACTTGTCTCCTGAATGGATGCTTTTTCAAGATGTTGTCCTGAGAAATCCTGACTACCCACTATGGATAAGTCATTGGCTCCCCTGCCTAGACCAAAAAGAGCCTACTAATGGCCAATTTCTTTGTGTCTATATAACAGTATCCAAGAGACAAAGAAAATCTTGATCAGCTTGGTCAAAATCATTTTTTCTGCTTGGCCCCTTAATTTTACCACTGCTACCAGGAACAAAAACGTGAATTGTTGATAAAGGAGGAAGAGGAGGAAGGTTCTACAAACTCATCAATATCAATCAAACTATTTAATATTTAAATATTTATTTAATATTTATTTGCTACGTATATGTAGGGATGTAGGTCTATGCATATGTTGTTCATAGTATGTTTAGGTGTGCGTCATGTATGTGTTTCACTTTGAGAGCGGGCAACTAAATTTCATTTTTGATGTGTGCCGTTGTGTCCACAGTAAAAAAAATGACAATAAAGGTTATCTTATCTTATCTTGTGCCTAGGACTAACTCTGGCTCCTTTGAAGGAAAAGAAAATCATTTTTTTCCTTATTTGATCACAAATAAGTGAGCTGTGCTTCTTTAATCATGCTGCATCACAGTCTAGACTTCTGGAAGGCCTTAAAAAACTGGCTCTTCCCCCAGGCACTGGGATTAGGTGAGCACTCGGTGTTGGTACTTATTATTGTTGTTTTTATTTGGAAGTGTGGCTGTAGGGTGCCAGGCATTTGTGGGTTTTTTGTTTTCATTTTTTTGGATACTGGGGCTTTTTAAAATATATGTTTTTTAATTATTTACTGTAAGCTGGCCAGAGTTTTATATATATATAAGATGGGTAGCCGTAAAAGTTTCCTGAATAAATGAATGAATGAATGACTTTGACACAAATAATGGTTATGCCACCTGGGAATCATAAAAGATGAAGGCCATTATTTCTGGAGAACACCACTGTGTTGGGTAACGCTGCTGATATTTCTGATAGAGGAAGAGGTATCATATTGCGAAATTTGTCTCTCTTTCCATCCTGATGATTAGTCACCCTTTGAAGCCAACTCACATCAGTAATTGATAGAACAATACAATTTACAGGACTATTTTTCTGGGAATCTGAACAGTTGGCCATGCACTGGTTATTTAAACAAGCAAATAACAATTCTGGAAGGAGCGTGTTGTGATTCACTTTGACTGTTCTGAATCATGCAAAAAGATTTTTGGAGTCTATATGGGGCTGTGCAAACAGAAGCAGCCCTGCCATTATGATCCAATGCTGCAGTAATGCAGCACTTTGCTTCAAAAAGATGTTATGATAAAAGTGTTGTCGAATCAGAGTGTGTCACAGAAGTTCTCATATACAAAATGGCTATTGGAGCAGACAAGGTCAATCATACAATACTGTATCTGTTTCTTAGAAAGCAAAGTGGTAAGGCTAAAAGACAAGAAACCAAGTTACGGGCCAAGGCAGATATATATGGAATCCTTTTTAATATTTTTTTCCTATTGATATTTCACATCAAGTGAGACTTGGAGACAATTGATTGAACTAAGAAATGAGATGAAATGGACGAGGTCTGGATCAAATGCCAATTCATGTATTTGCTGACAGTTTGGTCTCATCAAGGTACAGAGGTGATTCTGTTTGTCTTACTGCACTGCTCTGTATGCCTTGAAGCTCCCTCCCCGTTGCTTTAAATCACTGTTTCTCAACCTCAGCAGCTTCAAGCATGCTGCCTTTGGGATTCTGCGAGTTGAAGTTAGTGAGATTGAGATGGAAGAGATTTCCGTGCACCTGTTCCCCGTGTTCAAAAACCTATTCCAGTTATCAGAACTATCAAAAGAGGCCTCAGGTCTTCCCTTTCTGAAGCAACCCGTTTGTGAAATAATTTCTCACATATCTTCATCATCACAAGGCATATGAAACTATGCACAACTCTAAGACTTGCTCCCACAAAGCACAAAATACTCTTTCATCGAAAGCAGGTTTTGCATTATACACACAAAGGAAACATATTCCACATCTACTACAAAAACATTCACTGCTTCAAAACAAAATTGCACACAACTGCATACTCCAGAAAACTAAAAAAAATTACACGTATTTTGTATTTCCTTCATTTTTTTGCTATCCATTCTGACTTGTTAGAACTTGTAATAATCTCAAATTTATTACTGTTGTTTTGGGGTGGTGGAGAGGGGAGATGCTTAGATTGAAAACTGGGGTGCCACCCTTCATCACTTTTACTTTCTAATGTTAGAATTTATATGGATGCCAGAGGAATTATTTGAATAATTCCAGAAATGGAAAATATCTAGTCTAGCTATTTGGAAGGGAACCTGATATATTAGGCAGGCACCCAAGGAGGAAAGGAATTGACCCTTGTTTTAAATGATCAATAAAGGACTGTTTTGTTTCAGATTGTACAGAAATTAGTAAAACTGGATAAAACATATTTGAGTGGACACTGGAGAGAGTTGGCAAGA
Organism: Protobothrops mucrosquamatus; assembly: GCF_001527695.2. NCBI lineage: Eukaryota > Metazoa > Chordata > Lepidosauria > Squamata > Viperidae > Protobothrops > Protobothrops mucrosquamatus. Next base: position 3,242 of record NW_015387245.1, on the reverse strand, counting down.
AAATATTTAACTCCATTTTCAAAATTGTGTGATCCATTTGTTTATGTAGTTCATGTGCAAAACTTCCACCTGCATACAGCTTCCATTTGCAATTATAATTGGAATTAAGACCGTGATAATGAATCATCCTAGGCTTCTTTCTATCCTAAAATACTGCCCAAAAGAAGTACTTTAGAGATAGCTGATTGAAAAGAGAGCTCTGCCTTTCAGAAGAACTGTACTTGGAAGCACTGAGTTTTTAAATTTAGGTTTTGAACTTGTAATTTTGCTGTTTGGCTATGTCTTGTGTTTTACATTATATTTTTATGAGTGGTATTGGGAACTATTTTCAGCCTAACTTGAAGTAGAAACCGAAACAATAATTATATGAAAATAATAAACATAGTATTTGCCCTGGAAGGTAGAATTTGTCTAAGCTTTCCAAATTTTGCAGAACTTTTAATATAGTTTGAACTCCATAATCATTTTACCCTGGAGGATTAATGCAATCTCTTTAGACACATATGCACAAATCCATCTCCGAGCCAACAAACAACACAGATTGATGAATGAGTCTCATAAGAGAAGCCTCTGAGGGAAACAGCCATTCACTTAATAGTTTGAAAGGAGTCTCCTACAGCATGGTGTACAAGAATTGTTAGGGGATCATGTTAGGGAATTATTATGAATGAGAGAGTTTCATTTTGGTCATCATGGGAAGCCGTTATTTTTAAATAGCAAGTTTCTGCCCATTTAATCATATTCTCTTTATTGGAATTCAGAAACACATTAGACCCATTATTTCTTACATGCACAAAAGCACCCAAGCATTTCCCCTTATTGGCATTTCTCCCCAATTATTCTTCCAGTTCTTGAAATATTGTTCTTTATGTCTAAAAAACATTACCAGCTTTCAACATAAAACACTTATGCTCAGTGGTATTTGACACTGTAAAAGGAGAATCATTGTAGCCCATGGTAGCCTCAAATCAGAAGGAGTTCAATAACATATTTTCGGACTAACATATTTAATTAAAAGGCAAAAGCCAGGCTTGAGGAAATCTGGTGTCATTATCCCATATGGACCGTGGCTGATTAATAGCCCATTTCAGTGGCTTGAGTTGTGAATTGTGACAACCAATGATGTTCTGTTGTTTGTTTCTGAGGTCTCTTTTAATAAGTCCTCTATTGATGTGACTCTATAGATTTGTCTTCTGATCTCACTGGATGGGTAATTCAGAAGGAAGTGGGCTTGTTCTGTAGGTGGGTTAAGGCTGAGGTTAATGAAAGAGTGGGGTAGAAGCTAATGAAGTCACGATTAATGAGAATTTCATTTCCATGGGTTCAAACAATGAATATATCATTAATTAACCTCAGGTAAATGAAAGATTTGGGGATAAGAGTTGATAAATTATTCTAGATCAGCCATGAAGATGTTGGCATATTGTGGGACCATCTGTGTACCCAGGGCTGGGCCACTGATTTGCAGGTACAGCTTATTGCCAAATGCAAAGTAGTTGCGGGTAAATCTAGTGGCAAGTGCACTGTGATTAAGTTTTTGAAGCTGAGGTTCATGGATGACATTGGGGTATAGTGCTTCAGTATCCACAGTAGCTAAAATCCTGTCATTTGAGAGATTGCCAGTGGATTACAGTAGTATATGATTGACCTATAAATATTATCAATAGGCCACATTTTCTCTGCAAAGTAGTGCCTTTTTTCCAACCTGCTGCTTCATTTCTCTTGCAACTAGTATTACTGACTTTGACTACATCCTTAGGTGCTTTTCGTCCCTTTGTGTGTTTTTTTTCTTTATTGCCTTTTTCCCACCTTCACCCCACCTCATGGTATATTGATTACAAGCCTGCTTGGATAGAATATTGATTGGAACCACAGACCTCACAGAAGACGGAGAAGGGGGGGTGTTGTACTTGAGTTCAGTTTTCAAGAGAACAGGTATTGTTCTGAAAGATTGTACATCATGATTACTGTAAAATTTGTTTGCTCAGTAGCATTTGCCATGCAAAACATATTGATTGAGAGTATATCTTCAGGTCCCACACCTCACTGGGCGGATTGAATGATGCCAGACGTAGGTCTTAAAAGAGGATCTTTTGTCTCTCCTGCTGTCGTGCATATCTGTATGGTAGCATGAACATTCCTCAATAGGAATTGCCTTTTATGACACCTGGAGTAATTGGGAACAATGCATGAAGGACCAGAGATCTGCCACTGGGCTAAGTGAAGCAGTTGCCTCAAAGGAGGTAGCCTGCTAATGGCAAATAACTGAGTGCACCAGTTTGCTTTGACTCCACTAAGTTAGTGTGATGATTTTGGCTACAATGAAGGGCATTACCCCTTACCTGGAAAAAGCATTCAGTCCTGTGATCTTTTTATATGACGTGGAATGGGGAATGCCACATCTTGGGGAACGTATCAGCATATGATAAGCCAATTGCTTGTTCCCTGGCATTGCAGAGGAGGCTCGTGGCTGATACATCATTTTTATTTTTATTTTCATATCGGCAACAAATTGGTAGTGTCCTTTTATTCCCTCCAAATTCTTCAGCTATGAATGCTACGTTGTGGATGTTATAGTGTGGGATTCCGTGATGCACACAGGCCTGAACATTATTACTGCTACTAGTACTACATGCTGCCCCTACCTAAATTCAATCCAACATCAATTCCAGTTCAACCCACAACATGCATCCTGTCATGGCTAAAATCTGCTTGGCTGAGATTCTCTTGTACAGTCATACCTGAAGCTTGGTAAATATTCAACAATTCAGTAATATTATTTTTAAAGGGTGATCAGAAATGATCTTCTTAGGTGTCGGAACCAACTTCCATATTTCAGGCAAATGTATTCAGAAGCTGAATGGTGGCTTATTTTTGTGTGGAGGGGGGATGTTTTGCTTGACCTTTGAAGTAAAATATTTTGCTCGGTCAAAATTGTCCTTCTTGGATATGCATATCCAGTATAGAGTTTGATAAGCTGAGTGCCACATTTCTTTCTGCCTCTTTTCTGTACTTTCTGAGTATCTGTTCCAAAGGACTATGGATCTGCAAGAACCAGGCAGAGAAAGAAAAAATTCTTTCCATTTTTTGCTCATGGAAGCCTCTCCTGGGTCTGGGTCCTTTCCATGAATGGATCTATTTCCTTTCAGAATAAGAGAACTTGAAATCCAACTACATTACTTTTCAAAGGAGAGTCGGTAATTCTTGAGATGACCAAAGAAGAGTAACACCTTTGGTCATCT
>NW_015387244.1:293880-306982 GCF_001527695.2 Protobothrops mucrosquamatus | reverse complement strand
AGCTTGACTCCCTCTTCTTTGTGGCAGCCCCTGAGATATTGGAACACTGCTATCATGTCCCCCCTCGTCCTTCTCTTCGTTAAACTAGACATACCCAATTCCAGCAACCGTTCCTTATATGTTTTAGCCTCCAGTCCCCTAATCATCTTTGTTGCTCTTCTCTGTACTCTTTCTAGAGTTTCAGCATCTTTTTTACATCATGGTGACCAAAACTGGATGCAGTATTCCAAGTTTGGCCTTACTAAGGCATTGTAAAGTGGCATTAATACTTCACGTGATCTTGATTCTATCCCTCTGTTAATGCAGCCCAGCACCGCATTGGCTTTTTTGGCAGCTGTAGCACACTGCTGGCTCATATTTAAGTGATTGTCCACTAGGACTCCGAGATCCCTCTCACAGGTGAAGTACTCAGAGTTGAAGTATTAATAAAGCTTATACTATATTCATTGGTGTGCTTATTGTCTCTGGATTCAAAAGAAACAATTGCCTGGGCATCTCACCACTGCCCTGACATTTAACAAATCAGAGGTACACCTGGACTGACATGAATGGCATGAAATGTTGAATGGTAGATTCCTCACTTGATTTGATTTTGAAATACAATTTTGTACTGCTCAGTTTAAGTCCATATTGGTTCTGTCCATACATATGGAAAGTTCCACTGATCAAGGTAAAGTTTTGGGAGATGGGGAATATGCCTTCAACTAAGTGTTGATTCTTGGTGATTGTCTGGAGAAGTTCCTGCCATTTCCTTGATAAGAATTTCAGAAGTGGTTTGCCTATGCCTCCTTCCTAGGGTAGCAAGAGAGTGGCTGGCCTAAAATCATCCAGCTGGCTTTGTGCCCAGGACAAGACTGCAACCCAGTTTCTAGTCTGGTGCCTTAAAAACTGCATCAAACTAGCTCTCTCAATTTTAATTTGGGAGCTAAAAATGTATTTCAATAGGTTAATGAAAAAAAAAAGTCTCTCAGCACTGAGAGACATAAAAGGCCAAATTGAAGAGTGTTCTGACAGATCATTATTAGCTATTGCTTCATGACTCTGAGCAGTGTACATGAAGAAACTATTACAAAATATTTGTAGATATACAGAAGAACCATTTGTGTGTGTGTGTGTGTGTGGTAAAAATCATGGCAATGTAATTGAAGCCCCACCTCTTTTGCCTGTGTGTTGATGTCACATGTATGTACAAAATGGTGGCATTTTAATTGTATCATCAAGACCATATTGATCTATTTTTATACTATCTAGATAACAATAGCACTTAGACTTATGTACCGCTTCACAGTGCTTTACAGCCCTCTCTAAGTGGTTTTACAGAATCAGCATATTGCCCTCAACAATCTGGGTCCTCATTTTATTGACCTTGGAAGGGTGGAAGGCTGAGTCAACCTTGAGCCAGTGAGACTCAAACTGTTGTACTTCTGGCAGCCAGCAGTAAGCAGAAGTAGTCTGTAGTACTGCAATCTAATCACTGTGCCACCTCGGCTCTGGTGTATACTAAAAGTTCTAGAATCCAAAGACACATTGAAATATTTCAGTGGGCCTTTGAAGTCTAGGATCAGCCATTAAGCAAAATAAGCATATTGCTTAGGGCACCAAGGGAAAGGGGATACCACAGAATTATTTCCCCCTAGCTAGCATGCCCTTCATTCTTTCACTGCCTGTTAAGCACGGGAATTCAGGAGTTCATATATATACATACACATACACATACTGTACACATAAACATAAATATACACATATATGTTCATGGTATGCTAAAGCTGTCTACAAGAATCTGAACTACTAACGATCAAAGTGTGTTGGTGTTAAATAAGACTCAATGGAATTTAAGGTGCTCTGGACTTAGATCTTTTGTGGGCATAAAGGGACTTGAGATCAGAGGATGTGTTTAACCCATCCTCAAGCTTAGTCTGGTCATCTCCTACATTGGACTAGAACATATAACATAGAGCAGGGGTAGGCAACCCAAAACACTCAAAGAGCCACTTGGACCCGTTTCCCACCAAAAACAAAACACTGGGAGCCGCAAAACCCTTTAGGTATCTAAAATGAAGCTAACACTGCATATATCCTTTTTTACCTTTATTATAGGTGTGTGTGTGTGTGTGTGTGTGTGTGTGTGTGTGTACACCCCCCCCACACACATATATCATAAAGGTAAAAAAGGATATATGCAGTGTTAGCTTCATTTTAGATGTCAAAAGAGTCTCTCTCTCTCTCCTCTCTCTCTTTCTCTCCTTCTCTCCCTCTCCCTCTCTCTGATCTTCTGCTTACCTGGCAAGCTGGCTTCAAGCTGTTCTCCAACAAGCTCAGGGGTAGGCAACCTCGGCTCTTTTATGACTCATGGACTTCAACTCCCAGAATTCCTGAGTTAGCATAGCTGGGCTAGCTAGTTCTCTCCTGCCCTTCCTACTTCCTGTTTCCTGCTTCCTGTTTCCTGCAGAGATGCTGCAAAGGGAGGAGCTCCGCCCAATAAGCTTTTCAGCTTCCGGAGAACACCGTGAATCCACTCTCTTTTTTACACACACACAGAGAGAGAGAGAGAGAGAGAGAGAAGGGAAGCTCAAGTGCCTCTCTCTGTCTCTGTCTCTCTCTGCAAATGGCAGAGGAGGCTGGGAGCCGCAGGGGAAGGCTCAAAGAGCCACATGCGGCTCCGGAGCCGCAGGTTGCCGACCTGTGACATAGAGCGTACAGCAGGGGTGTCAAACTCAATTTCCTTGAGGGCCGCATCAGCATTGTGGTTGCCCTGGGGGGGCAGTTGGGTGTGGCCAGAGTGGGTGCAGCCTACTGGGTGGGTGTGGATGGAGTGGGTGTGGCCCACTGGGTGGACGTGGCCAGTTCTACATCATTTGCATCAAGGGTGCCTATGGGGGCCTGGGCAGGAGTGGGACAGATCTGAGGGTCTCTGGCAGAAGAGGGTGGGACTGAGGCAAGTGCCAAGGCATGGTCCACCGGGGCAAGTGCCAAGATGGCCACCACAAAATTGTACATTGACTCCCGGCTGGCCTGGCCCAGGGCCAAGGCAGCGGGGGCCATTCCCTTACTGTTTCCAGGATGGCTTTGCGGGCCACATGAAACCACTTCGCAGGCCGCATCCGGCCCCTGGGCCTTGTGTTTGACATGTCTGGCATAGAGCATAGAACATCATCAGAGTTGGAAGGTACCTTGGAGGTCTTCTAGTTCAACCCTCTGCTGAAGCAGGATACCCTATACCATTTTAGACAAATGGCTGTTCACTCTCTTCTTAAAAGCTTCCAGTGACAGAGCACCCACAACCTCTGAAGGCAAGCCATTCTAAAGTTTTGAGGATTTTTTTTGTAATTGTCTTTATCTTCCACTTCTATTTGGAATCTACCTTGTTACAAAACTGTCCCCTTAGGGATGGCAGGTGATTAAAGTTTAAAAGTTTGGTTTGCAAGTGTCATCAGTTATCACATTTGTTTCCATCTCATAGCACGAGTGTTTTGGTTTTGTAGAGGGGCATCATTGTCAGGCTATGTTTAGGATAGCAGTTGGCCTGTCTAGAATATTAGGATAGTATAGAAACCAATTTTGCCTTTGGGAGAAGTAGGGTCCACTATTCTTTTGTAATGAAATGTGGGGATGATCTTGGGAAATGAGGGTAAGAGGTGCTGTCTAGATGACTTCCAAGATCCCTTCCAACTCAGTTTTTTTTGTTCTAGGGAATGATCAGGTAAGAGGTGATATAGCCCAAAGCTGCATAATGGGCAGAGAAAAACTCAGAAACAAACCTTCCTAATTTATCAAGTGGTTAAAAAGAGAAGAAAGGAGATTTGTACTTTCAGACTTGCAAGATTCTGTTAATGTTGCCTTATAATGAAGCAGAATTAGCTTGGCTGATTGTGTTTCTTGTCCAGTATACTTGAGGTTGATACCATTGTCATGAAATGAGTTAACTTCCTGTGAGTGGGAAGGGGAACAGGCTCTATTTCAATGGAAGAAATGTCAAACTACACTGGGTGGGGGATTCCCTGATACATCCTTTTGCCAATGTTTATAGAGTTTTACAGATGATAACCAGCACTTTGAATTGGACCAAGAAATCTATTGGAAATTGGTGTAGTGACTATATGGTACTGTTGTTATGTTGCAATGGATCTATCCAAGAAGTAGCCTGCTATCAAATTCTATACCAGCTGCAACTTCCAAGGCAAATTCAAGGTAGTCCCACCAAGACCATGTTGCAGTAATCAAGACACAAATTCCTGGGATAGAAATCACGATTACCAGGGCATCTTATGTCAAAATACAAGAATGAGTAGAAACTTTTCTGATAGCTGAGGCAACATAGAAATATTACAATGAAAATTCTGAAGAGCACCTGGTCCAGATGAGGTTCACTGCCAAAACCTCTGAGTCAAGACCAGTGAGGCTTGCAAATTTGGGGAATAGATGAGTGGATGCATTCACACAATTCCAGTCTGCGATTAAACTCACAGATCTTTGCACCAGAGATGATTACATACAATACTTTAGCTTTAGGAGCTACCCAATGCCTGCATGAAGGGGTATATAGAATTAATCAGAATGTAAAATCCCATCTACAGAGGCATGATATACTGCAACTTCTCCAGTCTGAGAGCTTAAAGGAAGATGGATTGTAAATACTGTTTGGACACCAAGACTGTTGAATGACAAAACGAGGATAGCTCCTAAAAACTAACACATTGGATTATTGCAATATTGTTCAAGCACTATCCCAAAACAATCATTTAGGAAAGCAGACTCTATATTCCAACATCATCATCATCATCATCATCATCATCATCATCATCATCATCATCATCATCATTATTATTATTATTAAGATGCCTGGCATAAGTGGGATAAACAGCTCTGGTTTTCTTCACATGTCAGCTCCCCCTCCCCATTTCTCAACATTAGATACACAGGTGTGGATTGCCCCAAATGACTCTCCCTCCCTTCCCCTTTGATGGCATGACTCGAACAAGGCACTAGTCTGATGATGGAGATCCTGACAGACACCATATGTCTAAAGTGTAAAAGTTCATAGTTTAATTTCCTGTAAAGTATTTGAGCTCCATAGAAGAAGATCTGACCACATACTTCTGATTTACTTAGCAATGATGTAATTTGTCATGTACTGCCTTCTCATGGCCAATGTAACTGCAAATACCACAAAGGACATAAAAGTTGGAGGGGTCTTGTGCATGGGGACATCATGTAATGTGACCTCCATTTCTTTCTGTTCTTAAGAGCTTACGGGAGAATTGACTACATGAACCATTCAGGTAGCTCTTGGCTACATGACCACTAACTGTGTAACCATAAAGAAGGCTGTAGGGTGTTGGCTTTCAAGATCAGGCAAAGCTGCACAGGGCCCATCAGTGATGCAATCTCCCAAAAATATGACCCTGGGAATGTGTAACATGAATTAACTTCATCTTAGACTCTGTATTCCACATAAAGTTACACTTGTAGGTAAAGTTTCAGAAGTTGGCAAAGTTTCACTCTCAGATCAGCTCCCCAGTTGCTCTAAATCCCAGCTCTGGGCCTCAGTGGGCCCAGAAGACACTTTGGTAATAACTTTGCACCAACTTCTTCAAGCTTCATTCAAAATATTCTCTGCAGCTGTTGCTTTCTAATGTTTATAGGCCTTGTTTACAATCCTTGTGGGCCAGGAATGAAAACCAGCTTGACCTTTGGAAACAAGCAAAGCAAATGACTATAATTGGGTAATTATAAGGAGACAGGTGAAGCGTCTCTATCTAATGCACTGAATTCAACCTAGCTGCAAGAGCAGGTGCAGAGCTAAAGAAAAACATGTTTATGCCAATTCACTAGGTTAGCAACAGGTCAGCAAAGAGACACTTGAGTTTTGCCTGCCTTTTTTTTGAGACAGAGAGTCACAAGAACAATACAAAAGTTTTGTAGCATCGTAAAGAGCAATCAAGTGATTATTTTAATGTCTCAGATGTCCCATTGGTTATGTTGCTATAGAAATTAACTTCCAAATACATTGCTTCTCTCCTGTTTCTTGGAAGCTTGCCAGATTCAGAGTTTTGTAGGACTTTGTATGTTGAGACTGTCATTTTCTGTATTCCTAATAAAAAATATTCCCTGAAAATATTGGGAAACTATTTTGGAAATGTTGCAGTAGTTCTTCGATGAATCCCAAATGCCTTCAGTGGGGCCTTTAACCATATTAAGATGAGTTCTCTTAATCCCACCAAAATTTAGACAACTAGAATATAGGTTACTATGTTCTTTGTCAATAGTTTTCACAAGAAAATAAAAATAAACAAGATAGCAAGAGAGTAGCATGATACAAGTCTCACTCTCTTTGAAAGTGCATGCTGATGCACATTCAAAGTGGTACAGCTTGCATCACATCACTGTCTGCCATCTTGCACATCCCCTCCCCCAGACATGGATGTCACCAGTGCTTTTTTTCTAAAAAAAAAAAAAAAAAAGGTGCCGGAACTCACACACATCATACAACCCACCTTGCCTACCGTACAAGGTTCCATCCCAAAAAGGTGCCAGAACTCTGTTCTGGGCGTTCTATGAGGAAAAAGAACCCCTGGATGCCACTATTCTGTGACCCCATCCCAGCCATAGCTAAGCATATCCTTAACCCATGGCACATGGGTAATTGATGGTCCCATCTAACATAATTAAATAAGCCACAACTGGCTGAGTTCATCCAGTAGGCTATACTCTTAACTATGGTTTATTATGCACCATAGTTGGTTCACACAACATATGGTAGAAACAACTATTATAATTCATTCTCTATGGAGTTGCTTTAGGAGACTATCCAGAAGCTGCAATTGGAGAAAACTCATAGTTATGAGTTGGACAGGACCTCAGATATTAACTAGTCCATACTTGGTATAGGACCTAAAAAAGCTTTCAGAAGATAATTATCCATGTCCAATGAATAGGAACTTACCAAAAATAAATCCATAAGGGCGAATGTATCAAGAACCACCAGATGAATATGTAGCTGGCTGACAAACCATACACAATGAGTAGTTCTCAATGGTACTACTTCCACATGGAGAGAAGTAAGCAACGGGGTACCACAAGGCTCTGTCTTAGGCCCAGTAGTCTTCAATATCTTCATTAATGACTTAGATGAGGGAATAGAAGGGGAACTCATCAAATTTGCAGATGACACTAAACTGACAGGAATAGCTTCACCCCATAAGACAAGCTCAGGATCCAAAAAGATCATGACAAACTTGAACAATGGGCCCTATCCAACAAAATGAGTTTTGGAGAAAAGGAAAGTTTTACATTTAGACAGGAAAAAAATCAAAGGTTTAAGTACAGATTAGCTGAGACCTGGTTCAAAAACAGCAACTGTGAGAGGGACTTGGAGTCCTAGTGGACGATCACTTGACTATGGGCCAGCAGTGTGCAGCAGCAGCCAAAAAAGCTAATACAATCTTGGGTTGTATAAACAGAGACATAGAATCAAGATAACGCAAAGTATTAGTACCGCTTTATAAAACCCTGGTGAGACCACATCTGGAATACTGCAACCAATTTTGGTCATCATACTACAAAAAAGATGTTGAGACCTTGGAAAAAGTACAGAGAAGAACAACTAAGATGATCAAAGGCCTGGAGACTAAAACATATGAAGAACAGCTGCAGGACTTGGGTTTGGCTAGTCTAAAGAAAAGGGGTGACATGATAGCAGTATTCCAGTATATGAGGGGCTGCCACAAAGAAGAGAGGGTCAAATTATTCTCCAAAGGACCAGAGGGCAGGAAAAAGAAACAATGGTTGGAAACTCATCAAAGAGAGAAGCAACCTGGAATTAAGGAGAAACTTCCTAACAGTGAGGACAATTAACCAGTGGAACAGCTTCCCTTCAGAAATCGTGGGAGGTTTTTAAGAAGATACAATCACTTGTCTGAGATAGTATAGGTTCTCCTGCTTGAGCAGGGGGCTTGACTAGAAGACCTCCAAGGTTCCTTCCAACTCTATTCTATTCTATTCTATTCTATTCTATTCTATTCTATTCTATTCTATTCTGTTCTGTTCTGTTTTCTGTTCTATTTTAGAAACTCTGAATTACAAGAACTACAAAGTATGCTATTTAATCCAACAAGCTTAAAGCAATTTAGAACAGAAGAAAAAAAATTAAAATATTGAAATAAGAACTGACAGCAGCTCCTTGAAGACCATCTACAACACTGAAATATTAAGAAACGGATTCCTCTCCCCACCTATTTACACCAAAGTTCTCCAGAAGAACCAGATTTCATTGCTGACTCTCCAAATAACCAGCATAGCTGCAAGCAACTAAAATAAATGTAACAATTGTAATAATATGTATACACATATACACAGAGAAAATAAAAATATGAAAATAAATATCCATAGATAAGGCTTAATAGCTTCTTCTTCTAAGCTATGGGAAAGATGCTTGTGGACTAAGAGAGCTGAATAACTCAAAGTGTTAATCTGCAGCTGCCAAAAAAGCCAACACAGTTCTAGGCTGCATTAAAAGAGGGATAGAATCAAGATCACGTGAAGTATTAATACCACTTTACAATGCCTTGGTAAGGCCACACTTGGAATACTGCATCGAGCTTTGGTCACCCTGATGTAAAAAAGATGTTGAGATTCTAGAAAGAGTACAGAGAAGAGCAACAAAGATGATTAGGGGACTGGAAGCTAAAACATATAAAGAACGGTTGCTGGAATTGGGTATGTCTAGTTTAATGAAGAGAAGGACGAGGGGGGACAGAAGTTTTTCAATATCTCAGGGGTTGCCACAAAGGAGAGAGTCAAGCTATTCTCCAAAGCGCTGAGGGCAGGACAAGAAGCAATAGATGAAAACTAACCAAGGAGAGAAGCAACCTAGAACTAAGAAGAAATTTCTTGACAGAACAATTAATCAGTGGAACAACCTTCCTCCAGAAGTTGTGAATGCTCCAAGACTGGAAGTTTTAAAGAAGAGATTGGGTTTCCTTCCTGAGCAGGGGGTTGGACTAGAAGATCCCCAAGGTTCTATTCTATTCTATTCTATTCTATTCTATTCTATTCTATTCTATTCTATTCTATTCTATTCTATTCTATTCTATTCTAGCTTTGTACTGGGATAGCAACAGCCCAAACCTGCCCACTATGTTAGAGGTGTCATTGCATGTTTGGCCTTCAAAACAACAGCACTTCTTCTTATCTCCTACTGTATCCCAGAACAATATATTTGTGCTTAGCTCATTCTGGAGTTACAATTCCCTCTTGCTATCAACTCACATTCATTCTGGTTTTCTACAACTCCACCCATCTTTTTTTTTATAATTTCACAGGCTTCCTTTTTTGAAAGCCAACCTTAGCCACTGGACACAGTTCACTTGGTACCTGAACTACTAAAGAACATTTTTTCCTCTTGAGTTGCTTTTCCAAGGAATTCTTCCTAACATGGAATTTCCCCCCTCCTAGAAGATTTCTCCACCCTCTTCCCAAACAGTATCCCTGCCTCATTTCTGGAGAATGGCCATCCTTGATTTGGTGGGATTCCTTGCATTTAAAAGCCAAGATTATAGATAATGGTTTTATTGATTGATGGATTTATTAAACAAATAAATGAACACGGGTGCTTACAACATTAAATGTTAACTATTCCTCAGTTGAACCCTTACTCAAAAGAGAGAGTAAGCCTGATCACAAAGTGGCCTAGAAAGATGATTTCAACAAAGAGATAGGTTCTTTTAATCTTTTTCCATTGGCTTCTTCACGGTGATTTTTCCAACATCTCTGCCTCCCCCCCCAAACATGGAAAACATTGAAATCATTTTGTGTTTGTTCCTTCCTGCAAATTAAACATTTTCAACCTTCCATATGTAGGAGAGATGATGAGAGATGGGAGATAACCTTGAATGAAATATGCAACAACTATTATATAAGAAAAAAAGGGATGAAACATTTCCTAAATCCTGGCAAACAAGATAGTAATTGGAGGAGAATCAGGCAGGCTCCTTCCTGATTCACTGGAGTATAAGGAGGGAAAGCACAATCAGATTTGCCATGTTTGTTACTATAGCCCTATCTCAATAATGCATCCTAATCCTTCCTCCCTCCCTCCCTCCCCCTTTTTTCCTTATAAAAGCTCCCCTGATAAGATCCTTTCTTTCTGGTAAAGGCTCCCATCTTATGTTCCATGGCTATCAGCCCATCACAACAACATTAAAAATAAAAAGCTGGCAGGAATAGCCAACACTCCAGAAGACAGGCTTAAGATACAGGAGGACCTAGACAGATTTGAACATTGGGCGCTATCTAACAAAATGAAATTCAATGGTGAAAAAAGTAAGGTTCTACATTTAGGCAAGAAAAACCAAATGTACAGGTATAGTATAGGGGGTACCTTGCTCAATAGTAGTAACTGTGAGAGGGACCTCGGAGTCCTAGTGGACAATCATTTAAATATGAGCCAGCAGTGCTCTGCAGCTGCCAAAAAAGCCAACACAGTGCTAGGCTGCATTAACAGAGGGATAGAATCAAGGTCATGTGAAGTATTAATACCACCTTACAATGCCTTGGTAAGGCCACACTTGGAATACTGCATCCAGTTTTGGTCACCACAATGTAAAAAAGATGTTGAGACTCTAGAAAGAGTACAGAGAAGAGCAACAAAGATAATTAGGGGACTGGAGGCTAAAACATATAAGGAACGGTTGCTGGAATTGGGTATGTCTAGTTTAACGAAGAGAAGGACAAGGGGGGACATGACAGCAGTGTTCCAATATCTCAGGGGCTGCCACAAAGAAGAGGGAGTCAAGCTATTTTCCAAAGTGCCTGAAGGCAGGACAAGAAGCAATGGATGGAAACTAACCAAGGAGAGAAGCAACCTAGAACTAAGGAGAAACTGTCTGACAGTAAAAACAATTAACCAGTGGAACAACCTGCCTCCAGAAGTGGTGAATGCTCCAACACTGGAAGTTTTTAAGAAGAGACTGGACAGCCATTTGTTTGAAATGGTATAGGGTTTCCTGCCTGAGCCGGGGCTTGGACTAGATGACCTCCAAGGTCCCTTCCAACTTTATTATTATTATTATTATTATTATTATTATTATTATTATTATTATTATTATTATTATTATTATTATTATTATTATTATTATTACAACAACAACATTAAAAATAAAAATAATTAAATCCATGATCATGGGTATAGGGGATAACAGCTCAATTTAATTTTACTTGAATAATTAAGGGTTTGATTCCTTACAGATACCTAGACATTCAACCAAAGTTGAAATTTTCTTTCTAAGTGACTTTAAACGTCAGGTCTACTCACTCCCTGCCCGAGGAGTGCATGTCAAGATTGAATTGCTATGATGCCTTCTAGTCTCTATCACTAATCAACTTGCCATAGAAAAGGCGGGAGGGGTAGAAACTAAATGGAGGATATGGAATTCCAAAATGCTGTTCACCGACAGTGAGACCCAGCTTCCTACCAAGGTCATTGCCGCAGGTGCTCGATGGAGAAGTGAGCCATTCCCATAACAAAAAGAAATTGTGTTATTGGACAATGTGAACATGATGTGACATGATAGCAGTGTTCCAATATCTCAGGGGTTGCTACGAAGAAGAGGGAGTCAAGCTATTAACCTGAAGGCAGGACAAGAAGCAATGGATGGAAATTAAACAAGGAGAGAAACAATCTGGAACTAAGGAGAAATTTCCTGACAGTGAGAACAATTAATCAGTGGAAAAATGTGCCTCCAAAAGTTGTGAATGCTCCAACACTGGAAGTTTTAAAGAAAAGATTGGACAACATTTGTCCAATTTGTCTGAAATAGTATATGTTGTGTTCTTTTGTATTCCCCCCCCCCTTAATCCCCTATGCGCATCCTGATCACCCATTAAGGGTGATTGCCCTTCTCCATTGATCACCCATTAAGGGTGATTGCCCTTCTCCATCTGCATACAGTTTCATGCCCGTTGCTGGTTGGCTAACTAGCAACGGGGTCTTACCAGCCAATGGAATTGTGTGATTACAAGCCAGGGGAATCCCATAAAAGAGGGCTCCCCTGGCCCAGATGCCAGTCTGGATTTACTTTATGCCTTGCCAATAAACCGAGAGCTGACTGTCACTCGACTCGTGTCTTACTGCCTGCACGATCTAACACTGGCGACGAAGGTGGGATCCCAGTAAGACTGCACGACAAGGGCAACCCCGTGGCAAGCAACCTACTTCGAAGCAAGAGCTCCTCCACACAGCCTTCCGAAGCAAGAAACTATCCGTGACTCCAAGATGGCTTCCACCTCGAAATTCTCGTCTTCCCTACCGGCATTCAACCCAGAAACAAACGACTGGGCCGCATACGTGGGAAGATTCGAGCTACACCTGGCCGGGAATGGGCAACAAGGCATTCCAAGGGATCAGAAGAAGGCCTTATTCCTTGCGAACTGCGGGGACGAGGTCTACCACGTGGCCCGCTCCTTGGTCGCTCCAGCCAGCATCGAGGACACTCCTTGGGCAGATATCCAACGTCTGCTGGCTGGTCAGTACGGGATCTCCGAAGGGTACGTAGTCGCAAGGAACCGCTTCTACAACCGACGACAACGGGCGGGCGAACCCATCAGAAAGTACCTCGGAGAGCTCCGATCGATCACAGCCCGTTGCGAGTTCGTCGCCCTGGAAAATATGCTGCGGGATCGACTCGTCATGGGGATGAGGGATGAGCACGTGAAGAAGCGACTCATCGTGCGTCGAAGTCTCACCTTCAGCGAAACCCTAGACGAGGCCCTCGCCGCAGAAGAGTCCAAATCCACGGCCACCGAGATGAGACGGGGTGACATCCATCGCACCCATCGCGAGCCAACCCCCGATCCAGAGGCCACCGAATCGGACGAGGCCGGCGAGGAAGAGACCGTCCATCATATCTTTACCAGCCGGAAGCAGCAAGCATGGCGAGACGAGCGGGACGACCTCGAGTGTCCAGGGTGTTTGGGGAACCACACACGAGCAAACTGTCGGTTCCTAGACACCACGTGCAGCCGCTGCCTGAGGCGAGGACACATCGCAAAAGCATGCCGAGCCTCGCGCCCAAATTCCAGGAAACAGCGTTCGCCCCCACGGAGG
>NW_015387244.1:275282-290978 GCF_001527695.2 Protobothrops mucrosquamatus | reverse complement strand
ATCAAGGACGATAGCAAGAACTTTGAGGGGAGGGGTGTTGTGTTCTTTTGTATTCCCCCCCCTTAATCCCCTATGCGCATCCTGATCACCCATTAAGGGTGATTGCCCTTCTCCATTGATCACCCATTAAGGGTGATTGCCCTTCTCCATCTGCATACAGTTTCATGCCCGTTGCTGGTTGGCTAACTAGCAACGGGGTGTTACCAGCCAATGGAATTGTGTGATTACAAGCCAGGGGAATCCCATAAAAGAGGGCTCCCCTGGCCCAGATGCCAGTCCGGATTTACTTTATGCCTTGCCAATAAACCGAGAGCTGACTGTCACTCGACTCGTGTCTTACTGCCTGCGCGATCTAACAGTATAGGGTTTCCTGCCTGAGCTGTGGGTTGAACTAAAAGACTCCAAAATGTCTTCCAAGTCTGTTATTCTATTCTATTCTATTCTATTCTATTCTATTCTATTCTATTCTATTCTATTCTATTCTATTCTATTCTATTCTATTCTATTCGCTGGTGGCCTGGCATTTGTCTGTTTTTAAATAGGGACTATTTTCCTCTCTTGAATGAGATGAACAGCTGCCTATAGACAGTGGTGGGATTCAAATATGTGAACAACCGGTTCTCTGTGTGGATGCTGCTTCCAGAAGTCCATTCTGGGCCTAGGCAACAAAAAGTAGCTACTGGTTCTGCTACCGGTCTGCCTACAGACCTATGAGCAAGTTCTGCTAGAAAAAAAACCTAACTAAATCCATATTAATATGAGACTTTTCATAGGCATGCTAAAAGCCAGATCCCTCTTGTTCTTGGTTTGATCCCAGGTTCTCTATAAGTGTTTTATTGGGGAAAAAAATGTACCAAGTTCTCCAGTTTCTATCACTGGCCTACCTTCAAAGCTTGGGGCCACATCTGTGAATTCTCCCTTTGGGCACCAGCCTGAAGACATGTTAAGGGATTCAGGGAGTTGATGTTTTATTTTTCTTCCTTCCAATTATCTAAATCATACCGATTTATTTGCTGACTTTATGTTAGGTTCCTAGACAACTTTCTGCAACCTTTCTGAAGATGTTATAGAAGCATGTCAGAAAATGCTTTAATATAGACTCAAAAGCACAGCTGGGTGAAAATTCTGGGTGTATCGATGGCTCTGGAGATAGAAAGAAAAATTGGGGGTGGTTTCAGGACAAGCAGAGATAGTGTTTCTATGCCTTGGCTGGATTCAGACTGGATCTGAAGATTGTGTCCTGGAAGAAATTTGGGGTTCTACCCATATCTTCTTCTCATTCTTTGTTACAATGCAGGTGCCACAGAGAAAGCTCAATCAGCAACTGAAATCATGTTGCTGATGCTTCTACTTGTGCTGCTTGTGTGGCCACCAGAACCTTGTGGGATATGCAAAGCCAAATGCCTTCTGTCTCTGGAGCAGAGTGAAGTGGACCCAGAGCATCATTACAAGTCAGGAGATTATTTCATTAGTGGGATAGTCTCTGCAAAAGATGCTAGGTTTCAATCATTAAACTTCAGCAGAAGTCCTTCAACAAAATTCTTCACGTAAGTCAATCCTCCTGCACTTTATTAGAGCCACTGCATTTTCAATGAATGTTTACTATAGTAGCCCTCTGAGAATGCAAGGTGGTCTCCTCTTGATCTGCCCCTTTTGCCAACTTACTACCTGATTCTGTCTTGTGGCCCCCTTGTCACCCACCTGTAGGTGACAAAGTTCATTTTGAGCTCTAAAATATAAAAACTGAATCAAAATATTTTCCCCCATCCACTTCCCTTCCCATTCTATGAGCAGAGTTAGATTGTGGACAGGGAGGAACAGAATGACCTCTTTCTTTCACCTCACTCCTGAGATGAACTGAACTCTGGATGGAATCCTGAAGTCCTGGTCCAAGCAAAAAGGGATGCTGTATTTTCACTCTGCATTGGAGATGAGATAATACTACCATTTTTTTCCACACCAAAATTTACTGCTGGGATGAAATAGGCCCAGTTGAGAGCATAGGCATTCATTGAAATTTTCTCTGACTTTTATTCACAAGTTCATGTGAATGAACTTTTTTAATATATATATATATTTATTATATTGGTAGAATGCTCGTTTGGTTGATTTATTTATTTCCACAATTCATTGGTTTTATAACACTGTGTTTCTCAATTACAAATTAAAAAAATAGAAACAGGTAAAGAATAAAAAACAGCCCAACAGAAAACACAACAAAGGTCCATCCAACAGGGCTGAACCTTCATACTGCCTCATAGTTAAAAGAGAATAACAAAGTGTTTTATCTTCTGGGTGGCAGTCATTTTTAGTCATTCTGACTTCTAGGTCCAACTCCAAAAGTATCTAAAATTTAAAAGAAGTAATAGTAAATAGTTTCTTTTAGCCATAATAAGAGAGAGGAAACAAACCATCAAATATGGGATTAAAAGTTTGAAGACCCACACATGAAATTGAAGTGGTGTTAGTATTACCAGGTGGGAGAATGACACTGAAGTATATTATGATTCAAAATTCTCTATTGTTCTTATTCTTTTTCTATGGTAGTGTTTTGGAATATTGCAAACTATTTGGAAAAATAATTGTGATTGAGTTAACCAAAAATATTCTCGTGGAAGAAAAACTAAATGCTATTTTGATTGATATGTTCATACCTGCAGCAAATCATCCAAATTTCTTTGGAAATGTTTGCCCTTCCTTTTTGCTATCAAGGACATCAACCAGAATGACCTTCTCTTATCCAACATCACCCTGGGTTATAATATCTATGAAAATTTCTTCAAGGTAGAAATGACTTCAGATCCTTTGCTGGATCTCCTTTCAGATGGGGAGGCCAATGTGCCCAACTACAGGTATGGAAGGCAGAGAAACACAGTGGCTGTTCTGGAAGGGGCCGAGACTGGCATCTCCATCCAGATGTCCACCATTTTGGGCACCTACAAAATCCCTCAGGTGTGTCTTTCTCAGAGACACAGTTTTCATTCATGCAACTTTCTGCTGCAAATGAAGAAGAGAGTTATTGTGGAAGTGATAAGAACTGAATTTTGCTTGTTTAATTTAAAATACCACCATCTTTCATTCCTTTCAGATCAGTTACACTTTTTCTTCCCAGATTCTGAGAGATAAAACTCATTTTCCTTTCTTCTACCCGATGCTCCCTGTTGAAGGAGTCCAGTACCCAGGAATGATCCAGCTTCTCCTCCATTTCAAGTGGACATTGGTTGGACTCCTTGCTCCAGAAACTGACCAGGGGGAGAGGTTCATGAGGGCAATGTCTTCTTTAATGTTAACAAATGGCATTTGTGCAGTTATATATCAAAGCTTTCCACTAAATGTGCATCAGATAGGTTTAATATTTAAACAATATTACAATTGGAGACAAGTCAATGTCTTTGTTTATGGTTCAGAAACTAGTTCATTCCGGATAGGAATGCTGATTGTAGAACAAGTACTTCAGGGTGTTCAACAACAATCTGTAGAAAAGGTCTGGATCACTGCAGCTCATTGGGATCTCACTGTTGACTTAATGTTTGCTAACCTTTCCTTTAAATACTTTGGTGCCATTTTTTCCTTTTTGATACAGAGAAGGAAATGGGCAAACTATGATGCTTTTAATCTCTTTCTCAAATCTATATTTAATTTTTGGAAAAAAACCTTTACATGTTCATCCGCTAAGGATGCCTTTTCAGTAAAAGTCTGGAGACGGTGCAGACAAAAAGAAGATCTGGAGGCTCTGAGGAAAGAGGACATTGATCGGATCCTGACCCTGGACAGCTACCTCATTTACAACACCATCTGGGCTGTGGGAAGGGCCTTAAATTCAGCTTATGTATCCACATTCAAGAGATCAGGACGAAATAGGGGCATGAAGATGGAACCTCAGAGACTGAAGGTTTTGCAGGTAATTTTTGATCAGTCATGTTTCCCCTGCAGATGGAACTCCGTGTTGTAAGTGGATGTCTTGGTTAGTTATTCTGAAAGGTTAGAGAAGGGCTTTTCAACCTTTTCACCCATTGTACCACTTTTAGGATATGGCAACATCTGAGTACCACCAGTCGCCTAGCAAGGTGTCAAAAACTTGATGACCCCCCCCAAAAAGGAAAAAATTGATAAAGTACAGGTAGTCCTCGACTTAAAATAGTTCGCTTAGTGACTGTTCGAAGTTACAATGGCACTGGAAAAAGTGCCCCCCAAGCCACAGCCGAGCAAGACACCTGCCTGCCCGCCCGGCTGTGCTCTTCCTCTTGTCCGAGGTTTTCATTGTTGTGAGCATTTCTGTTGAGGATTGGCAGCGAGGGTGGGGTGGGGGGTGTTTGGTTTTTATTCCCCCACTCTGCTGGGTGGTTGCAGCAGGTTTTGGTTCCTTCACATGACCCTGGGACACTCTGACCGTCATAAATATGAATCAGTTGCCGGTTCAGCTCATTCCCCTCCCCCGCTACCACTTTTCTTGGATGGTCGCGTACCACGTGCCAGGTGCCAATGTACCACAGGTGGTACCCGTATCACTGGTTGAAAAGCCCTGGGTTAGAGTATCCTGTTATTCAATCCCAACCTAATTCCGTACTTCCATTTCCTTCATTTTCCATTTCCTCTGATTCTTTTTATTTTTGTACTATTTTCATTTTTTTATTATTTTTTTGGAGTGAACACTTTGATATCTTGGTTGTTCAGCCATCTTTCTATCTCATTCATTTATGTGTTTTATAATTGTTTTCTAGGCCAAGATATTATACTGTATCCATGTCTTTCTCCTTGAACCTTTCCCTCTGCAAGAAGGACTACTGCTGTGTCCCAGAGAATCTTTGCAGGGTCCAATCTGGGTCGGTCACCGGGACCAGAGGTTTTTGTCTTCCAGGCTTTTGGATTCATGCTGGAGCCCATCTTCAAGGAACTTTCTTTAGCTAGAAAAAAGTTCCCTGAAAATGGGCTCCAGCACAAATCTACAAGCTCAGAAGACAAAAATCTCTGGTCCTGGTGAGTGACCCAGATTGGATCCTGCCACATTATCCTGGGACGTGTATATTCGCCTTCATTCATCAGAGAATCTTTTTTAAAGTTAATTATTTTTAGGTTAATAAACCACTGATAAAAAATTGATTCTTTGCCTTTAGAGAAGTTATAAATTATCATTACTATGATAAAGTGGTGAGAATGTGAACATGCCCAGCTGTTCAAAATTTTGGGAAATACTTCAAATCGCATGATGTATTAGTACCTCTTTATAAAGCCTTAGCAAAACTACACCTGGAATACTGCACCCAGTTTTGATCACTACATCACAAAAAAGATTCTGAGACTTGGGGAAAAGTGCAAAGAAGAGCAATGAAGATGGTTAAGGGCCGGGAGACTAAAACATATGAAGAACAGTTGTAGGAATTGGGTATGGCCAGTCTAGAGAAAAGAAGGACTAGGGGGGACATGATAGCAGTATTCCAGTATTTAAGGGGCTGCCACAAAGAAGAGGGGATCAACTTATTTTCCAAAGCACCAGAAGGCAAGACAAGATGCAAGGTAGAGAAGCAAGGAGAGAAGCAACCTGGAACTAAGGAGAAACTTCTTAACAGTGAGGACAATTTACCAGTGAAACAGCTTGCCTTCAGAAGTTGTGGGTGCTCCATCACTGGAGGCTTTTAGGAAAAAACTGGACAGCCACCTATCTGAAATGGGATAGGGTCTCCTGCTTGAGCCAGGGGTTGGACTAAAAGACCTCCAAGGTCCCTTCCAGCTCTATTCTGATTGATTGATTGTCTTTTTCATTCATTATTTTGCTATACAACTTTTATTATTCCTATGTTTACTTTTTTTTAGGAGAGAGAGAGAGAGAGAGAGAGAGAGAGAGAGAGATGTTCTGACTCCTCCAGTATAGACAAAAAGAAAATTTTCAAAAAGAAGCATTCACACACAACAAACACACACAAAGCATATCTGAAACAATCATTCTAATGTATAAGGGGGTTAATCTGACATTAGGACCTGTTCTCTAGTATACCTATTCCCTACTATAAGTATTTATGACTTGTCAACTTGACCAGAGTCTTAAGACTGTACTAAGTAGGAGCCAGCCTCTTAGGAGAAAAGTCACACAACAACTTGCAAATTAAAGGAACATCTTAAATTTGTTTTATTAGCTTAATATTTATTTGGTTAATTAAATATAGATAAAAACAATTGTTGTTTGCCTTTAGAGGAGTTTTATATTAACAAAACTGAGTTAAAATGGGGAGTGGGGGCGGGGGACAGATACATGACCAGTTGTTCAAATTTCTGTCCTTTACAATCATTGTTCTGATCTACAGCTCTTATTATTCCTATTCTTGTTGATAGTCTCCTAACCAAGTTGGAAACCGAAAACAGAATCTCATTCTTGAACAGAGAGATAAAAATATTCAGATCCCTTCCACAATTAAACCAAAGAGTCTTTTCAAAGAATATCTGATGACATTTCTAAATTCTTCTTTTCCTTTCCTTTCCAGCTTCACTATTTCCATCAAAGCTCTCAGTTTCATAATAATTCCATAGATGGAGTATATTTGGATGAGAAAGGAGATCTGACAGCTGACTTGGATATTGTGAACTGGGATATTTCCCCCAACAAGTCTGTTAAGAAAATGAAATTTGGGAGTCTAGTAAAACGGGTATCCCAATATTTTGAATTTACAGTAGACCAGAAGAGTATCACACAGATGGAAATGCTGAATAAGGTGGGTCTAAAATTTATTTTATCACACTTCAGGTGCAACAACAGGATCCCACTTTTCTGGTGTGGTGTGTTGTGCGTTTGCTTTCAATGTTTTTGACTTTTTATGATCTCAAGATTATGACCATCCTTCTCAGTGATTCAGGTGCCCACGAAAAATATAGTCTCCAGTTTTTAAAATAAATGATTCACTGTGTTTACAGAAAGGGAGGTAGACTGAGCCAGTCATGCAAATAACCATGGTTTATTTAGCCAAAGCAAAGAATCCATCCAACATTTTCCTGATAAATTTCATATCTCTATTTAAAATGAAAGCCTAAACTTGTAGTGTGTATGAAATATAAGAAGGGAAGAGAAACAGAGAAGGAATACTTAGAGAAGAAATGTGCAGTTTGATTCCATAGGTGGGATGTACTTGGATGAGAAGAGGGATCTTCAACTGACCTGAACTTTGTGAAGTGGGATGTTTCCCCCAACAAATGCCTTGGTAAGGCCACACTTGGAATACTGCATCCAGTTTTGGTCACCACGATGTAAAAAAGATGTTGAGACTCTAGAAAGAGTACAGAGAAGAGCAACAAAGATGATTAGAGGACTGGAGGCTAAAACGTACAAGGAACGGTTGCTGGAATTGGGTATGTCTAGTTTAATGAAGAGAAGGCGAGGGGGGACATGATAGCAGTGTTCCAATATCTCAGGGGCTGCCACAAAGAAGAGGGAGTCAAGCTATTCTCCAAGGCGCCTGAAGGCAGGACAAGAAGCAACGGATGGAAACTGATCAAGGAGAGAAGCAACTTAGAACTAAGGAGAAACTTCCTGACAGTTAGAACAATTAACCAGTGGAACAACCTGCCTCCAGAAGCGATGAATGCTCCAACACTGGAAGTTTTTAAGAAGAGACTGAACAGCCATTTGTCCGAAATGGTGTAGGGTTCCTGCCTGAGCAGGGGGTTGGACTACATGACGTCCAAGGTCCCTTCCAACTTTATCATTATTATTATTATTATTATTATTATTATTATTATTATTATTATTATTATTATTATTATTATTATTATTATTATTATTATTATTATTATTATTATTATTATTATTATTATTATTATTATTATATTAATCAGTCAAGAAAGTGAAGTCTCTCAAAAATTCCAGGAGTTGAAATTTACCATTGACCAGAAAAGTATCACACAGCTGGAGGTTCTGAAAAAGGTGGTACTAATAATATATACAGCATATTATTCTCCTCAAGGTGGCAAAAACAGGGTCACACTTTTTGGGTGCATGGCATTTGCTTTGAATATCATGCTTTTACATGAATGTAAAAGTGTGAATGTCTTCTTGATCGGCTATTGAGGAGCCCAAGAAAAATGCAGAGTCTGTCAAATGTTTTGCCAATAAGATTCATATCTAAATTTTAAATAAATGTCTAAAATTTGTGGTGTGTATAAAACATCAAAAGGGAAAAGTAGCCAAGATGAAATAACACAGCTCAGAGAGTACCAAGGACTCCTCAGAGTTCAATTTGTTTGTTTGATGAACATCACATTGCTTATTGACTTATAACTAGTCAGAGCTAACTCTTGAACTGGATATCACCAGCCCTTTCCTTTCTTTGCTATGTTTCTGAAAATGAGTTTATTTTCTTGATATTTCTCCTGTCTACCTTCAGCCTCTGCCTCCTTCCAGGTGTGTGGAAAGCTGCCATCCTGGATTCATGAAGGTGGCTCAGGAAGGGAAGCCCATCTGTTGCTATGACTGCCATCCTTGTGCAGAAGGAACCATCTCCATCATAGAAGGTGGGTGACACAAGAGGAAAGGGGCAGATGTTTGGGAAAACTATACTCTGACAGTTTTAATTGTAAGCAGGATATTAAAAGATAGGGATCAATGAGAGTTTAGCATTAAAAGGAAGATAGCATTTCTTGTTCTTCATCTTGTATACTGATGAACCTCTGCCAGTTTTTCTTGGTATCTCCAGAGAAATGGAGAAATTCCTTTCCTTTCCTTTCCTTTCCTTTCCTTTCCTTTCCTTTCCTTTCCTTTCCTTTCCATTCCTTTCCTTTCCTTTCCTTTCCTTTCCTTCAGCCCTCCTTCAATTCCATTGACTCTTATTTATCATCAATTTGTCTTCGTTAGTAGTTCAAATACTTGTATAGAGATAGCATGGAATAACCATGTACTCATTTGAACAATCCTGATTGCTCATTTCTTGCACCCTCTTTGAATTCAAGCAGGGCTGGATTTAGATCAGTGAAAAGTAGTTTGTACTTTTGAATCTGAGAGATGAACAAAATGTTACAGTTTACAGTTCGTGTTTCTCTGAGGAAGGATGAGGGGATAGATGGGGAACTCATCAAATTTGCAGATGACACCAAGCTGGCAGGAATAGCCAATACCCCAGAAGACAGGCTTAGGATACAGGAGGATCTGGACAGACTTGAATACTGGGCGCTATCTAACAAAATGAAATTCAATGGTGAAAAAAGTAAGGTTCTACATTTAGGCAAGAAAAACCAAATGTACAGGTATAGTATAGGGGGTACCTTGCTCAATAGTAGTAAATGTGAGAGGGATCTCGGAGTCCTAGTGGGAAATCATTTAAATATGAGCCAGCAGTGTGCTGCAGCTGCCAAAAAAGCCAACACAGTGCTACGCTGCATTAACAGAGGCATAGAATCAAGATCACACGAAGTATTAATACCACTTTACAATGCCTTGGTAAGGCCACACTTGGAATACTGCATCCAGTTTTGGTCACTACGATGTAAAAAAGATGTTGAGACTCTAGAAAGAGTACAGAGAAGAGTAACAAAGATGATTAGGGGACTGGAGGCTAAAACATATAAAGAACGGTTGCTGGAATTGGATAT
Source organism: Protobothrops mucrosquamatus (assembly GCF_001527695.2). Classification (NCBI taxonomy): domain Eukaryota; kingdom Metazoa; phylum Chordata; class Lepidosauria; order Squamata; family Viperidae; genus Protobothrops; species Protobothrops mucrosquamatus. The sequence goes on along the minus strand of NW_015387244.1, from coordinate 281,408 downwards.
GTCTAGTTTAACGAAGAGAAGGATGAAGGGGGACATGATAGCAGTGTTCCAATATCTCAGGGGCTGCCACAAAGAAGAGGGAGTCAAGCTATTTTCCAAAGCGCCTGAAGGCAGGACAAGGAGCAACGGGTGGAAACTAACCAAAGAGAGAAACAACCTACGTAGAACTAAGGAGAAACTTCCTGACAATTAGAACAATTAACCAGTGGAACAACCTGCCTCCAGAAGCGGTGAATGCGCCAACACTGGAAGTTTTTAAGAAGAAACTGGACAGCCATTTGTCCGAAATGGTATAGGGTTTCCTGCCTGAGCAGGGGGTTGGACTAGATGACCTCCAAGGTGCCTTCCAACTTTATCATCATCATTATTATTATTATCTCTGTATTATGCAAATATATATTAATAGAGAAAATCTGTGTATAAAAGTTGTGGATTAATACAAATGTTGGAAGTGAAATAGAAATGCAAACCTGGGTATAAACTTTCTTCCCTAATAGATCCCATTAATGGCCTCAGTCTGAAAAAGAAAACCTACAGAAATATTAAAAATGTAAAATGAGAAGAAAAAAACCCAGTAAACATGTTAACAAAAAGATTTGTAAAATGTAGTGTAATCTCTCTCCCACACACCCCAAGTTTATCAGGGAAAGAAAATCAGAAGTGGAGAGATCTCAGAAGCAACATATTTCTTCAACTTTGATCAGTGGCAGATGTATTGTAGCAACTTTGGCTGTTGGCTTCCAGTTGAGACTGCTACAGGTGAAGACTGGTAGAAATGTCTTCTTCCAATGACTTCCTTCATTCCTAGACCTACCACATTTTTCAGGAAATATCCCACTCATCCATATGCGTGTGCATGTACAGCCACTTAAAGAAACCTGGTGTGGGTAAAGTTTTCCCCTAGGAGGCGGATATGTCTAGTTTAACAAAGAGAAGGACGAGGGGGGACATGATAGCAGTGTTCCAATATCTCAAGGGCTGCCACAAAGATGAGGGAGTCAAGCTATTCTCCAAAGCGCCTGAAGGCAGGACAAGAAGCAACGAGTGGAAACTAATCAAGGAGAGAAGCAACCTAGAACTAAGGAGAAACTTCCTGACAGTTAGAACAATTAACCAGTGGAACAACCTGCCTCCAGAAGCGGTGAATGCTCCAACACTGGAAGTTTTTAAGAAGAAAATGTCCAAAATGGTATAGGGTTTCCTGCCTGAGCAGGAGGTTGGACTAGATGACCTCCAAGGTCCCTTCCAACTTTATCATTATTATTATTATTATTATTATTATTATTATTATTATTATTATTATTATTATTATTATTGTTGTTGTTGTTGTTGTTGTTGTTATTATTATTATTATTATTATTATTATTATTATTATTATTATTATTATTATTATTAACTGAAGAAGCCAGCATTGTCCAAAGACACTTCCATGGTCATGTGGCCAGTGTGGCTATATGCCAAGCCACATAGAACATTGTTACCTTCCCACAAAAGTGGTACCTCTTTATTTACTTGCATTTGCATGCTTTCGAACTGCTAGGTTTGCAGGAGCTGGGGCAAGTAACAGGAGCTCACCCCATCACATGTTGCTTGGATCTTGAACACAGGCTGTGAGCTATCCAGTTGACAAGCTCAGTGTCTTTAACTGCTGAGCCATTATGTCTGGTATATTTAGCTTAACGTGGTATATATAGCTTAAAGCATTTGCTTTTCTGGTTTGGGGTGTTTCACATACTCAGTGCTTTTTTTGTAAAAAAAAAAAAAAAAAAAAAAAAAGTGCCGGAACTCACACACGTCATACAACCCGCCTTGCCTACCCTACAAGGTTCCATCCAAAAAAGGTGCCGGAACTCCGTTCTGGGCGTTCTATGACCAAAAAAAGCCCTGCACATACTCATACTTTCACATACTCATAAAACACAATGGGAGGTTGCAAAGCAAGCAGTGACACCCATAAATTACACCTGTGTTTCTCTTCTTCCCCTTGTTCTTTGCAGATGTGGAAAAGTGCATCAGATGTCCTGAAGAATATCATCCAAACCAATACCGAGACCAGTGTATTCCTAAAAAGATAATTTTCCTGTCCTACAAAGATTATTTGGGGGTCATTCTGGTTTCCATTGCCTTGTTCTTGGTCTTAGCCACAGGTTTAGTCTTGGGAATATTCATTAGATTCCAAGAAACTCCAATTGTGAAAGCCAACAATCGTGACCTTTCCTACATCTTGCTCATTTCCTTGCTGATTTCCTTTTTGACCTCCTTCCTCTTCATTGGCCAACCAACTGGAGCAACCTGTCTTCTTCGACAAACAGCCTTCAGCATTATCTTCTCCATTGCTGTATCTTCTATCTTGGCCAAAACGATCATGGTGGTGCTGGCTTTCTTGGCCACAAAGCCAGGGAATAGGGTGAGGGAGTGGCTGGGGAAGAGCTTGAGCAACTCTATCATCCTTTCATGTTCTAGTGTCCAGGTTGTCATCTGTTCCATCTGGTTGGGAGTCTGTTCTCCATTCCCTGACACTGACATGCATTCCCAGTCTGAAGAGATCATCCTTCAATGCAATGAAGGCTCTGTTGCCATGTTCTACCTTGCCCTTGGCTACATGGGCTTCTTGGCTGTCATCTGCTTCATGGTGGCTTTCCTGGCTAGGAATCTACCTGGAGCCTTCAACGAAGCTAAGCTGATTACCTTCAGCCTGTTGGTCTTCTGCAGTGTCTGGATATCCTTTATGCCTACTTACTTGAGTACCAAAGGAAAATCCATGGTGGCTGTTCAAGTCTTCTCCATCTTGGCCTCCAGTGCTGGCCTGCTGGGATGCATCTTTTTCCCCAAATGCTATATTATCATTCTGAGGCCTGATCTGAATACAAAGGAGTATCTGACAATAGAAAGGAAAGTGAAAAACTAACATACATACATAAATTTATTCACACTATTATACTCTAGGTTTTGATCCAATCAGAGCATTCCTGATAGACAAACAATTTCAACTCATTGGTTTTTCACAGAAAGCCAGGGCAGAATTGGTTATATAAACAGATAAAAGATATCCTCAATGTAATAATGCTTAATAATTACAAGAGGAATTGAGTACCCTGTCTCTATGCTAACCTTTAGGTCCATGCAGAGAGTAAAGATTGAGAAAGGGGAGATCTATTATCAAAGGAACAAGGAGTGAAACATTGCTTAAGCCCAAAGTGAAGAGCAAGAACGACTCAGACCAACACCTCCTTAATCCACATTAGTATATGGGGGAGGAGACATAGCATAATCAGATTTGCAATATTATGTAGCTCTAGTCAATCTTTATAAAAATAGCTTTAGTTTAAATCTGGAATTGATTACTTGGAATGATCTACAGGTATATCTTGGGGCTCACATATTCATAATCTTGGGATTTTAGTAACTGTAATAAAGTAATAAATGTGGGATAAAAATATAATAAATAAATAAACTGTTTATGGCTTCACAATTTCTTTCCTTGATTCTCAGGCAGAAATATTATATCTTAAGACATTTAATCAATTAATAAACGACGGAAAGTTAAAGATTTGAGATATTCTTTGATTTCACCTGATTTTCAGCTATTTCAGGCACATGTTTCTAAATTGCGTATAGCAATATTCCCAAGATAGCTAGTTTGGTATAGCACAGTGATGGCAAACCTTTTAGAGACTGAGTGCCCAAACTGCAACCCAAAACCCACTTATGCATCGTCGGGTGCTGGGTGGGTGTGGCCCATTGGGTGGGTGTGGCCCATTGGGTGGGCATGGCTGCGGTGGTAACGGCAGACTGGGTGGGACTAAAAAATTCAATGGATCAATTCCAACTTTGCGAAATCTTTTTTTTCCCGTGAGAAGTTGAAATTGACTGAACCTTTTTTTGGGGGGACATGGCGGCAGGGGCCTAAAATGAAAAGATTTTATAAAACCCAGCAGAAGGCCTAGGACTGAGGCGATGGCGCGCGTGCCCACAGAGAGGGCTCTGCGTGCCGCCTCTGGCACCCGTGCCATAGGTTCGTCACCACTGGTATAGCACTTAGCACTAGCACTTAGAGTTATATGCCACTTCACAATGCTTTTACAGCCCTCTCTAAGTGGTTTACAGAGTCAGACCCTAAAAATCTGGGTCCTCATTTTACTGACCTTGGAAGGATGGAAGGCTGAATCAATCTTGAGCCGGTGAGGATCGAACTCCTGGCAGTGAGTTGAATTAGCCTGCAATACTGCATTCTAACCACTGGGCCACCTTGGCTCATTGGCTAAGGAATCAGACAAGAAAGCAGGAGACCATGTTTTAGCACTTTTTGCTTCTCTAACAAGTATTCCATCCTGAATACTGTAATGGAAATGCTGAATATCCATTGGCAAATAGTTGCTTTTCTTTTAAATGCAACACAGACTAATCCTTTGAAGATAACAGATAAATGGTTGTTTTTATCTATAGTAATCCCTGTAAAATTGTTATCAGTGCTGCCTTCACCACCACTTACCACCTACATCTCTGATCAATAGCCTAAACAGAAACTTCATTTGTCAATTAGATGATCTGGATCACAGGGGCTTTGTCTAAAAATACACATCACAATGTGCCAACCTTGCAAGTCAAATAGATGTCAAGCAAGCCAAACTGCTTTCTGTGGGTCTACTACAACTCACTGCAACCAACTTGCTACATTCAGCTTGCCACAGTCAACTCATCACCACCAACTTGCTGGGGGACAACTCGTTGCAGGACAAGTGTTACACTAATATAGATGAAATTTACAAATACAATGATTAAAGAAAGGATGCCAAAGGTGTAACAAAATGAAATGTGAATGATCATATTAAAATATTTTTAAAAATATTTTAAATAATTAAATTGAATTGTTGAATTGTCTTCCAGCAAGTTGTCCTAACGGTGAGTTGGCCATGGCAAATTGTCCTGCGGTGAGTTGACTATAGTGCATTGACCATGGTGAATTGTGTGTGTCGAGTTGGCCATGGCGAGTTGGCTGCAGCGAGTTGTCCCATTCCTGTAATTCTGTGCTTTCTTTATAGAAGATATACTAATTGTCCTTCTGGATCAGTATGTAATTGAACTTGAACAACATGGCAGCCTCCATCTATACCTCTTCTGGCCTCTTACCTACCCCCCTGCCACAATCCAGTGATTCAAGCAAGGATGGTTAGCTGGGTGAAGCTGCCATTTTAAATTTCCCCAAATGCCTACAGGTCTTTGAGTACCATGGGCACAATGTCAAGAGCCACAGAAAATTTGAAGGCTTTCCAAAAATATTTTAGATTCCTCCATATCAGTAATACAAAAGTATGGTGGAAAAATAGTGGATGTCAACCAGAGCAGCATTGGTGATTATAATATCAATGAAGGCAGCAGGGAGACATCTGAAAGGTGGAAGATAGAACATCCTGGAAAATATCCATCCTTTGGGTAAGGATGTAGAAAGAGCAACTCTGTTTTCCTCACTTCAAAATCAGGCTGTTCTTCTATGAAATGTCCTTTTTGAGATCTGGAGTTGGTATGTTGGCCATTTGAAGTGTCCCCTGATTCATTTCTGTTTTCTAGACCATCCACACCTTTTTCTTCCTTAATGTTTTCAACTTTGGTCTTCCATTCTCCATTCACAAGTAGCACTTTCTGTTTGAATATTCCATTATTTTCATCTTCAACTTGACCTGAAACCCAACAACCTCCCCTTCTTTGCATCAGTGGGTGGAGCATAAATTTGGATAATCAACATACTAAAGGGGTTTGGTCAACTGAAACAAAGAAAGAAAAAAAACATTTCATTTACTTGTCTGCATTCAAAGGAAAGCAATCACCCATCACAACAGATCCTTTGCTAACTTGACCAACATAGCCAAAGTGCACCACAAATCAAGACCAACTAAATCCACTTTGATGGGTGACTGTTCAAACCCATGAAAAATATTACTCCTGCTACTGAATTTTAGGCAGATGTTATCTCAGAGATGTTTGGAGCCAAGTTCTTTCTCATTCACTCAGAATCTAAGCATGTGCCTATTGACTCATTCAGAGTTAAGAGAGATGGTGTCTCTCTTCTTTTCCTTCCTTCCTTCCTTCCTTCCTTCCTTCCTTCCTTCCTTCCTTCCTTCCTTCCTT